>NW_028321888.1:7028416-7331833 GCF_036245765.1 Copidosoma floridanum
CTGCCAGGCTGTCTAGTACAAGATTGTGCGCTTTTACTGAATGTTCTGATAATTTCAGAATAAATGCCTACCACATACGTATATTTCTTACTTTATTCTTAGATCTATCACGTACACTTATTGACTTATTCCTAGTTCATATTTATTAACCCAAAATATAACTGTGTCTAAAAAGGCTAAGGAAAAATATCCCGTAGCATTGTTATCTTTAAATAAATGAGTGAATATCTTTTCAGGATGTTTATTACACGTAGGTCTTTTTGACACATATTATTTAAACATCAAATTTTTATCCAAAATAGCAGAGGCGATGCCCAAAAAAAGTTGCAAATCAAACAGCAAACAAGAAAAAAGGGGTCAAGTATGCGTGGAAGCGTGAATGTAAATATATCCATATGAGAAAAATAATTTCCAGCGTTGCTGCATATTTGCACTCCTGCTCTCACCTCTCTGAACTTTTCCACCGCTAACTGTGATGAATGTCCTTAAGCAAAACAATCACTTTAGTTTCTAATGAAAAAATTTAAGGAGTAAAGTAGAATAATCTACTTCCGTTACACATTTTCTTAAGGTCAGACTTCTGAAATTGTTGATTTACTCTTGTACATAACGTCCCTATAGAAATATAACTTTAAAAATGCAGCCAATAGATTATGGTACCCCAAGTACACTAAATAGTGTATGCAATTAGAAAATATTACTGTACTCAATATTAATAATACTATGGTAAAAATCAAGATGAGACTCGTTTGGATTCAATCTTTTGTTTATGACATCTCTTAGATCTTTTTGTTTATTATTATCAATGAATGATGCGTGAACAGTGGCTACCTCTTAGAAGCAGTTTTTATCGCTGAGTGCTCTTCGTTTACATATGACCTTTGGCTAAGTACTTACAAAAAAGGATTTTATTAGGATTAAGTCAATATTTAGCTCTAATGGATATTAGGTTAGAAGATTGTACAATCTTCGAGTATGATTAATCGGTTATAAATAATGCTTTTCAACGAAAAATCTCACCTGTGCTGAGTTCCCACTTAAAAATTGGCAGCTGCTTAACAATGCACAAAACAATATACTGTTTTTGTTTTTCCCTAAGTAGTTACCCAAAAAAATGAAATCGTCTCATTCCTCACTGTACATTAATTTTTGTGAATAGCCTGATCACACTGTTGATTTCGTTCGCACCAAGCTTGCTTTCAGTCTCATTCCCAACGAGGCAACATCCATGATTTTTTACCACATCAATTACTATCAAATGATTAGTTGATATTTTTCTACAATAATACATGATCAATCCTTTCGAAATAAGGTACACCAAGAGCCTTTAGAAAATTAAATTATCCTGTTTAACTCAATGTATCATTCTTGTACGCTTCCATTCATAAAGCTACGAATACAATCCTTACTTTGAATGTTAATTTCAAACTTTCCTTAGATTTCGGATTTTTTATTGCAAAGTTAGTATACGTGTAATGCGCACGTATTGCACCAACCTTTTTTGGGCTTATAAAATTTCAAGTTATATTGAGTAACAAATATTTTTTTATACACACTCTCAGTAGTTTAAGAAGAGCATTGCTTGAATTTCATCCGTTCCGTCTAAATATACCATATTTTCGTAATATTCAGAAGTATTTTTGTTTGCTACTTTTCTTAAAATAGTAAGATTCAAAGCTTTTAAATAACTGTATGTGTTTATACACACTTTTAGCCACTGCTTCAAAAATTTGATTTGTCTTATTGCGATGTTTTTCGTATTAATCACTGCACTAACAAATCAATTGTTAAACCCAGTTTTTTTATTATTTCTAACAGTTTTTTGTTAATCCCTGAAAATGAATCAATTGATTAAAAAATTTATTTACAAAACTGAGGCACGTAAGCGTAATTTAATTAAATTAAGTAAGTTTTAAAAATACGCACGAAACGTTTCGCAAAACATGTTCCTAAGAACTTAGATGCTCTTCAACAACGTAATAAGAAAAAAGTTATGAAAAACTCATGCATTATCTGGACTTGTAGATTCATTTACAATAGTACTCATACTCATAAATTCTTCATTTGTCATCATTCAGTTTAAGTATTCCTATTGTTTTGTATGATCTGCTAGCTCCCAAAATTGTTGAAATGAGACTTCTTGTTCTGCTGATGTTGTTTTTTGTGGATACTTAAAACGGCAATCAATACATCCAATGTCCTTTGTGGCTGCTTTAATAATAGTATTCAGTGAGGTCCCATCTGCAGCACTATTTTCCGCGTTCTTCTTAACGGTGATTTTATATAGATGGAGACGTTTATCTCTCTTTGTCTACTTTTTTTCGTATGATAATCATTACTATTGTTATCTAGAATTAGGTGCAACTTATGATAAAAATTTTAACTAAAACTAATAATTGTACCTAATTTTTGAAAGGTGGTGTAATTCAGTTACCTTGTGTAGATTCATTTTGTTAATAACAGGATATCTACGAAGTTGAAAACGAAACAGAAAAAAATCCAGTTTACTTAAAAAATTTCATAACGAATTATCATAGTTAACAATACTGTGAGGCAACATTACTTTTCCGACGTGAATTCTTGATCTGCATTTGTTTGTTAAATGCTTGATATAGGTAATATTCTTTTGAAAATTAATACTAGTAGATATTTTACATAATGCAGTCTGAGTTTTATTTAAACTAGGTTAATGAGATCATTTTTGTATCTGTAAAGTTATCAGTGTCAGAGCCAGTGAGAAACCAATTCAGAAAATCACTGTGAATGCCACCGTTTACGTCACTTAAAAAATTTCAGTATGAAGCTGAACAGTTAAACGTTGTAATTTTACTCAAAATACTTAATATGCTGTTAAGACTCATGGTTACTATGTTTATAACAAACAAGGATTTCACCTTCTAAGCATAACAGTTGTAAAGTTATATGTTGATAGGAATCACAAAAGTTTTAGTCTAAGACTGATTAAGTCTTACAAGATGAAGTACAATACTTAGAAACAGAAATTGTTTGTACTAGTGTTTTGTTGCTTGGAATTTTGATTTAATGTTATACTTTCAATCAGACAGTAGGACAAATACTTCTTTGAAGTTATCAAAATTAAGTACCATTATATTAATAACTGTGTTTGTGAAGACAAAATATTTTCATTTCAAGTTTTACCATGATTTCTTGATAAGCCTGCAAAACTGAAGTATCCATCGCTGCTCATTTCATTGTAAGAATTTTCATTGAAAACTGAAAAATAAAGGTTGTTTCTGAAGTTAAAGTGGTACAGAGTATCCGTGCCAGCTGCTTAGCTCACAGTATAAACTAACAAGTTTATTATATTAATAATTCTACGCATTAAATTTCGTATGTATACTGAAAATTTAAGTAGATACCAAACTTCAAACTTACCTGCCTAAGTTTCACACGTACAGTGGAACAAATGCATATGATTCAAATCAGATTGCATTGACACGTGAGATGCTTCAACAACCTTCACTACACGAGTATTATACAGCTCATGAGTTTTATGATGAAATGATAAATTTATACCTATACAATACAAAAACGTCCTAATGTAAGTCACGTATCTTGGTTCACTAGAACAATAAAAGTTTAAAAAGCAACTAAATGTATAATACTATTTTCTAATACTCCATTAAGTGACACTTTTTGCCTAAAAAACACCAGCCTCAACACATAAAGTTTAACGAATTTTACTAAACAAATCAACGATTCTCTTAAGTAGGTTGTCTTGGACGTAAAGTGAAGCACTAACAATGAGTAGATAAATAGATGCCGGCTGATCACCAATTCAAGACCAACATAAGAAACTGTTACATGACTAGATGATCGTGTAACCAATAATGAATGTGGGTGTATATTTATACAAACATACATGTATTGCTAACAAAAAATTAGAAAAAAAATTATTTGAAAAACCTTTTACTTGCCGTTAAGTTACAAAAGGTTCTCTCTTACTATATAATCTAAAAAGACTTTTTACTAAAGACTCTTGCAAGTAGTGGTGGTCTAGAGATATTTCTAAAAAAACTAGATTTTTCAATTTCCCTAGATACAACTAAGACATAAATAAGATTAATGATGGATTGGTAAACTATGTAACCCTTATTTATTTTCATTGGGACTTATGAAAGAGATAGACAAATGAATTGGAAACACATGTGAACGGTATTGGAAAATTTTAACGGCAATTACATAGTGTATCCAGTGACAGCAGATGATAAATTAAAATAGGAGTAGCTTGATTAATAACACTATTAAACTTTTTATTCTTTGTCAAAACTATAGTTTAGTCAACAAAATTGCAAAAATACACGTACTTAATTAAATTTTGTTGGAACATAAACAAATTAATACAGTCTAGTCTGAGCAAACGTACACATGAAAATAATAACCACGAATTGTACACATGGTGACAGGTGATACAGTCAGTTAAACCTTAGCTTTTGTCGTAAGCAGTCACTCTTTGGTCGTTAAGGTTACAATTTATAGAAGACAATGAGTTTATTTTTCAATAAATATTTACCTACCTTTAACTATTCACACCATTGTAATAGAGTGTTGTTCTTTTTTTTTTTATTTTTCAAGCACTGCTTTAGTGGTCCGTAAAAATCAACTAAGGATAAGGTCTAGGTAAATGTGTTAATCCAATACAAGGAAGTTAAAGAAATTTACATAACTAATAACAAATACTGAAAGTTTCAATTGAGAGGTAAGTACTAAGTGTGTGATTCAAGAACCAGTAATCCAGAGGTGAAAATTAAGTGCAAAAGCTGAAATATGTAGATAGGAGATGAGCAAGAAAAATTAAAAGTTAATAAAGACATGAAGTATTAAAAAAAAATTCGTGAAAATAACAAGAAAAATTTTCATACTAAAGAAAATTCTGAAAGAGTCTAGCAAATCCATAAAAGACGTAATGGACGACCGAGCGAAAATCGATTATGTCATATTCCCGTGTTGGACAGAAAAGAATTGAGAAGTTGAAAATTAAGACTGCTGATGTTAAGGTAAATGTACCAAACGTTGGCCATCTTAGTAGATCAATTTCTAAAGTACTCCATGATTATAAAAAAAAGTAAAATTTCAAGTCCTAATAGGTATTATTTCATAGTTATAACACTATTTTAAGCTGTAACAAAAAGAAATAATTTTTTGCATACACAGAAAAAAAGCTTTTATTTATTGTTTGACTTGGTCGAATGTCCCAATTCTTAGCCACTGTAGAAGAAACTTATCCCTGTGGCCGAAACTTCAAGTCCCAATAACTGGCCAGTCGTATGAATTGCACGCAATTAACATTGGCCAGTTATTAGAACACACTAAAAAGAGGTTACGTTGACAGATGTCCCAAAGCCTGGCCAGCCGACCAAAATCACTTGACAGAAACCCTTTTTTCAAATTTCCTGGTTAAAGTATTATCAAGATAACTATTAACAATGAAATCAATATAATTTTTAAGCGTGAAAATTAATAAAAATATTTTTTACAGCTGCAAAAATTCGTGTGAATCGTAAAATTGTGCTTGTGGCCAGTCTTTGGGACCAATTTTTTAGTGGCCAAGCATTGGTATATTTACCTTACTAGACTATAAAAAATGTAAACAACAAGCTACAAAAGCAAGAACAAACATAGACACAGAAGCCATATGAAATAAAGAGGACCTCAAAACAAGAGCTATTATCAACGGTACAGTGTTCAATAGGCAACTTGAGTACGTAAGAGAAAGCAAGGCGGTAAATAAGATAATGAAAGAAATTAAAAAAATTTGTACGACTCAATCCCCAGCACATCATATGAATAATCAAGAAGAAATAGAATTAGTTAAGTTAAAGGACTTAAAAGAATTTTTTTCTGAGTTTCAGCAAATAGTAAATGTATTTAAGGCTGCTGGAGAAAAAACAATATATATATAATGAATTTTAAATACATGTTAAAAGCATTGCCAACCAGCTATAGCTACATCGGAGAGTATATAGCTGTAATACTCGAAGAACTGTGAAGTTCGTGAAATCATGAATCAAAAAAAAAAAATTGACAAAGAAAAGTTTAGAAAATAAAAGTAAAAATGAACTTTGTAAATTCCATTTAAAAATTAGAGGACAGTGTTATAAATGTGAAAATTATAGACACATGACAAGACAGTGCAATCAAATTATTAATAAGGTACCCCAGCCAGATACACGCAGCTAGGAAAGAGAGATACAGAGAAAACAGTAGAGGTAAAGAATCATACAGAGAAAATAGCAGAGGCAAGAGCTACAGAAATACGACGAGCAAAAAATGTCAGCAACAACAGCAAGACTGTTCAGGAGCGTGAAATATAAAAACCGCACAAAAAGCAAGAAGTAATTCACTGTTCCATAGAAAACAAAATAAAGTGGTTGTTAGACAGTGGTAGTACCTACCATATTGTAAACACGGACAAACTCTTGAGTGAATATATGAATAAAGACAAACCTTTCGATATAAGTCTTCTAGATGGAGAAGAATTAAAAGCTACTATAGTAGTAGAAATAAAACTGTATTTAGATAACCATTCGTGTAAGTCACATATTGATTTAAATAATACATATTTTGTACCAAAAGTTAAGAAAAAATATTTTTAGTAGGCCAAATATCGCAAAAGTTAATAAAATAGTAGTGACCGATAATGTAGAAAAATATGCATAAAAACGAATAAAGACCTTCCAGCGATTGCACAACTGGAAAATGGTTTATACCGTATAAAAAGTTCTTGCGATGATTTTATAAAAAAACATGTCAATAATACTTACATAATCATCGTTTATAAATTAAACAAGGATATAATATTCAACAACAAAAATGTCACAGGGCATGAGGCCACATAAGTTTGCAATATTTAATTGCAAATAAGTACATTAAAAACAAAAAAAAATGGTGTGCTAGACAAATAAGAGAACATTGAACTAAAAAACGCAAATTGTATTATGCTTTGACTATAAAATGAGATTTTTATTCAAAAAACATTGTTGAAAAATATCATACTATGGATTCTGATTCAGATGTGGTTAATATGAAAGTAGAGCAAAATGAATAAAGATTGAGAAGGTGCATAAAAATTCGCCTTCCCAAAAATACTTTATTGAAGAAGGAGACTTAGTGTATTGTAATAATATGTATGGTCTAATGAATAAATTAAATGACAATATATACGAACCCAAAGATTATAGGTTATTCATAGATTCTTCTAAACGATGTCTCAAAGCGGTGTTATTAAATAATGTTAATGAGTATGCTTCGATACCCGTAGCCCATTTCATGACGCTTAAAGAAAAATATGAGAATGTTGAAAAGAGTTTGGATAAAATCAAATACATAAGACACAATTGGTAGATTTGTGGTGATCTTAAGATTCTCACACTGATTCTAGGTCAACAATCTGGTTTTACGAAATTTTCTTGCTTTTAATGCCTGTGGGACAGTCAAGATAGAAGTAGCCATTATAATAAAAAAGATTGGTTAGCTCGAGAAATAATGCAAACTGAATCGAAGAATATTATAAGCAAACCTTTGGTTTAGCCATTAAAGATTCTCCTTCCTGCTTTGCACCTAAAACTTGGTTTAATGAAATAACTCGTAAAAGCTTTAGATATGAATTGACAAGGTTTTGCTTACTTTGCTGAATGATTTCCAGCTTTATGTAGTGCAAAATTGAAATAAGGTATCCCTTATATTTCATCTGAAAAATTATGGTCCTCAAACTCATTAGTTATTAAGAGATAAAAATCATTTGTTGCCATAATATACGAAAAAGAATTAGATGCATGGTTGAGCTTTAAAAGTGGAGTTGAAAATTTACTGGGTTATCACTAAAGTAAGACCTATAGAGCAGGTGGTCAATATGCTAAAAAACTACGAGAAACTGGATTGTCAAATGAGTTACAAATTACATTTTTTCAATTCACATCTTATTGATTTCCCACAAAATCTTGGGGATAAGAGCGAGGAACAAGGAGAACGCCTTCACCAAGACATGAAGGGAATGGAAAAATGTTATTAGGATAAGTGGAATTTACATGTAATGACTGGCTACTGTTGTGCATTAAAAAAAAGAAGACTGACAAAAATAAAAAAACGCAAACGCAATCCACTTCACAGGTCAAAAGTGAGGAAAAGTGAGTGCATAACAACAGATTGTCTTAAAAGCTTATTTTCATGGATATACTCTTCTGAAGATAAGTACGTTAGTGGCTCACTGATATGTATAAAAAATTAACAGATTTGTTAGCACAAAACTAATCTAAGTTTAGAAAGGGACGCGCTTCGCAAGCTATCCATCATTTTTCTGTACGTAAGCGCATGACTTTTTAGAAATACGGAAATTCAAAGAAACGACGTCACTTGGCCAACAGCCAATCAAACGTCTAGAAAATAGGCTTCATTCAAAACATAACTGATTTTTTTTATAAAAGATATATGAGACTTTAAAGCCTGAGAGTTATGGAAACATTAGTTAATTTCACTCAGTATTTTATACCACAAACTATGAGATTATTCAGTTCCCTTAACGAAACTACCTTGCTGCATGGGCTTTTAGGTTCCAGGGCCATCTGATTAAAAAGATTTAATGTTGAAGGATTGAAGATGTTATATGTTTATATAATTATAGAATTTTAGGAATAGTTTTAATAAATAAAGTTATATATGTAATCATTGTGGTTGATTTTAAGGAGTTTTTTGAAGTTAGAAGAAAATCCTGATATATAGCGATCAAACGAGTTATAGAATCGTGTTCAGCTAAAAAATACGTGAAAATTGTACCGTAGTATAAAGAGCGCATAAAAAAATTTTTTTTACGAACTTGTCTATTTATATTTGCATCTGTTCTCTTAGTTTTATTAGGTACCAAGATCTTTTTGCAACGGTTGATTTCTCTGTTGAAGTTTTTATTTTATGCCTAAGTATAACTGTAGCCTTTAGTGACTCGCGATTCAGGCCAAGTACTCTAAGATTTTGTTGTGTAAGATTTCAGATAAGGTATAATTCTTCCGTATTGCAGCCAGGTGTAGCAACAATTTCAATTATTTTATTAACTTGTGCCACTATCTCTGTTTTTTGATTGTCTCTGGAATTTTCAATGCTGTTATTAATATTGTCATAATTTTCATTACTGATTACATTTTTTTCTTTTATCACTACATTATCTTCAGTTTTTTCATACAAATTTTCAATATTAATAAGCCCGATCACTCCTTCGTTCAAATCTTTCAGATACTTTCGTCTTTTACAAGTGCGATCATTATTTTTCTCGATTTTGCAGGAATTTTAAGACATTCTGGTTCAAATAATAGAATTCTGATGTCTTTTAATCCTAAATAATTTTTATTGGCCCTTATAAGACCATTATACAACTTCAAAGTGTCCTAATCAATAGTTCCTTCCATTTTAATTGGAAAGTCATCTGAGACTACATGTAGAGTAATAATGATACTGTTCAGATGTACTTTTATTATATTTAACATGCAGCGTACTCCGTGTGTGACGCTAGTTATTAGGATCACTTCTCTGCTCTCTGTATGCATGTCTATATTAAATAACGAAATTTTTAGTTCGGCACTAGTTGTTGCTTCTTAATACTAACAATGGTGGTGTGATTTCTGTACTTGACATGTTAGCCCTACGAAGAGGTAGATTCCTGTTTTCATTAATGATTTTCTTTGTGGGTCTGTGTAATCGAAAATTTTTACATTTGTATTATCATAACAAATGATCATTTTCAAACTAATGAATATTTACAATAAAGATGTTAGTTAAATTTTCATTTGAAGTAAATGTTGATTGAGTATGGTTTATTAAATTAAAGAACTTTTTTTTCCAAGCAAATAATTACTTGATCCTATTTTTTACTTGTTTCTATACAGCTTTTATGTAATAATATTATTTTCTAAGTATGAGTTTGTATTTATTTAAAAGTAGCAATAATTTCTTGAATCAAGTAACTCATTTCTTATCTTAAAGGGGTTATCGTGGTACAATACGCGTAGAAAGTATGGTGCATCGAGATTCGAGTTGACTGTACACTTTTCTCTTCTTTTGTAACGAAAAATTCTTATAAGTAAATGTACTGCACCTGCACAGTTTGAGTCTAGTCATCTGTTTGTTGCGTTTTCGTCAATTTTTTGGCAGAATGCACTACTTTGCATTACAACATCTGATAAACTATAAAGCTAGGCCTTCTGAAAATTTGGAGTAGTACATTTTAATATAGTCAGCCTTGACGTATAAGTTTTTTAAAAAATCCATAAAAATTAAGCAAGTTATATAAGAATACGTGTCCTTGGCAGCGAGCTTGCGATGACCTCTCCGGAAGAACCCGTGTAGGACACAAAAACTTGAAAATTTGTTTTCGTAAAAACTACAAAGCTAGTTTCTCTGAAACTTTATAATGTTATGTGAAGTTATGAAAAAAATGTGTCATAGTTTCTTAAAATTTTTATAGGAAATAAAATAGCACAAGAAACCCGTTAAGTAACTAGAATTGAAGTAAACAGATTTTCTTGAATCTAGTAAACTTTTTTTTTTTAGTGCATAAAAATGTACATTTTGATTCGGAATTTTACTTTAAAAATTAACAGAAAAAGTGTTGACAAAAGTTTCTTACAATCCTCTAAAAATACGTGTTAAAATGACAAGCAGCACTATTATGACAGTGTCATGGCGTACATGTTAACCATAACTGATGCTGACTTTCAGTAACTGTTATGTGGAAAAGAGATTAGTAAGGAAGTGCGTCCCGAGAACGACCAACAAGCGTTGCTTTAAAACACCTCTATTCAAGATACCATGATTCTAAGGCAAAGTCGCGCGTAAGTTCCCTTTCAAGGCTCGTTACGTACTCCCCTGAAAGACTCTCTCCTTGCTTGCCCTTTCCTTCTTTTGGCCCTAGGGCCTCTTGTTACAAGATTTAAGGAGAGGGAGTATAGAGTCTCACCTATACTTTCGTACGTTACACGTCCGAGGCCGCGACGTCGTTACCCTCGACGACGCTGACTTCTTACTTTATATAGAGTCTGTATCCTTGTTTGCAATTTTATGTGTCTATGTGTGTGCTGTTCTGTGTTCTGTTGATTATGTTGTTTATATAGTTGAGTATTATACACTCATTCTTCCATCCAATTTTAGGAAACCGATTTTCTTTTTACATTGATATTTTTGCTCTTTCAATTATTTAGTTTCCTCCCATCGTATGCTGATTGTATAAAAATATTGTTTGTGTATGCACTTTGTCTTATATAACAAATAAATATAAAATTTCCACGAAGTGGGCATCTGCTTAATACTATTTTACATTAAGTATTGTTTCACACACGACATATTTAGTGGCATTATACATAACGTTATTTTACATGGATATTTATTTTATTATTTTACGTCCGCTTATTTTTTACAAAAATCCATACAAGTTTCTTATCATCAGTATTTAAGAGAAAAGAAAATTCTTTCTTGTATTTGTCCTATTGACTGCGCCCCTTGATACAGTCGAGCGACTTCCAACGCTCATTTTCGTCTCCTTATTATTGTTATTATTGTTATTATCATCTTTATTATAATAATTATTGTTATAGCTACAATAATCATGTATGCGGTTTTTTATTTTTACAATTAAACTTACAATAAATTTCTCGACATTACATACTTTGGAAAAACAGAAAATTTTTTTTTTCTCGTTCTACGAACTGCGCCTCACGATACAGTTAAGCGATTCTTGGCGCTCATACTCATTGTCTCGCAAGTTTTAATCTTGTATCACGGCCAACGGCAACTCTATTACTCGTCTAGAGGGTTGCAGTCACCTTTCTACTACAAGTTCTACTGTCAGCGCGGTTTGAACTCTTCTTGAGCTCTTTATTTTTCTATGATCATTCTATAACATACTATTAGTAGGGCCCCCCGATGGAAAAGGCACTTATACATAAGGAAAAAAAATTTGCCTCTTTATTCGGCTAGCGTTGAGCTGCAAGTGTGGCTATCTCCTTACATATAAAGTCTATAATAATGAACGCATCTTTTAATTGTCTTGCTTTCTTTTTTGTACAAATATTATTGCTTATTTATTTTATTTATTTATTTTTTTTTTTTTAACGTCATTACTTACTTCACATCGGCTTGACGTGCAAGTATGAGTTAGTTATTGAGTACGTAAATGGTCGGTTGTAATATTGTGTGCTCCATCTTGCCTGCGAAGTCACATAACATATTTGAGAAGACTGTATAGTCAGATAGTTTGATGATCGGTTATCTTACATTTGACTTGTGTTTTGGTAGAGACGAGTTTGGAGGTATTATTTAAAAAAAGAATCATTTTACGGCAGTGCATTCCGAATTTACATTCAACGTGTGTCGTACATTTTTCTAGTGTTTCTCATCGTTACATTTTCTGATACTATTTTTTTCTGCTACTTTCCTTCTCTCTTCTCTAGCATGATGAGGTTTATGATAGGGATTATACGGATATTTCTTGTTAGTTTTTACTCTCAATGCTGTAGACGCATTTGCTGACTAGTTCGCTCCTCTTTTATTGCTTTCCCCCTGAACAACAAAACTTTTATTTTATTTATTTTTTTTTTTTTGGTGTCTAAAATAAATGCGCTTTCTAAGGTGTTCACGCCCTTGTCTGAGTTTCTGCAGGAGCAGCTCACGTGAACTGTTGCGCAATGTTGTTGTGTGAGTAGTAGCTTATGTACTTACAAGCACCCTTGATTTTTTTATTGAAGCCTACAGGTTGTTGTAAATCACTATGCCTTTTTTCCAGTACTGACGCGATTGCTTAAGTGAGGATGGGCTGGTAACGTGGTATTGTTGTCCTGGAGGTGTTTCAGGATCCCACAAGGGTTTTCCAGCTGTCCTTTGACCGGCAAGTCCTAAGTAAACACTGCCACACACTGGGTAAGGTCGATGATTTTTCTTAATAGCTGACCGGTAATTCAGGTGCGTTATCATTAATTTTCCTTATATGAACGATTAAGTACTGGTCCATGTAGTTTTTGCAAAATTATGCTTACTTTGAGGTAGATGGTCCAACGAATGGGCTGTTCGTTGTCCTGGACATGGCAGTTGATCCGTATCTCGTGACGATTATGTGTATTGTTTCAGGTGTTGTGGTAATCAGTATATCACAATGGCAAAAGTGGAATTGTTTTTTATGAAAAACAACAGAAGGGAGAAAGAAAAGAAGGTTCAATCTTTTATACTCGACGTGGGCTCGTGGAACTCTTAAAAAATAATTTTATTTTTTTCTGAAATTTCTTTGTTTGTTTTTTATCATTCTTTCATGCTCTTCTCTACCTAACAATAATTACTAAAATAATTTTTTCTAAAACAATAATGAAGTCAATGGGGTACTGAAAAAAAAAATTATTTGTTCATACTTTTTTTCGCTTGCTAATTTCACATTTACTTTTCTTTGTGTACTCCTCACATAAGAATTATTATATTTACAAGTATATCTCAGCCTGTACGTATACATTTTTTTTTTGTCTTTATAATCTGTAATTTGTACATTTGGCCTGTGAGTTAATTCTACATCGATTGAGTACGTCTCCTCACTAGAGAGTGCCACACGCGCCCCTCATTCGCTTTGTCTTTTTTTATTTACGTTATGACAATTCTACTAATAATTAATGTTATTAATGCTTTGTTAATGCGTACCCCCCTATTATAGTTGATTTTTTTGTGAGCTTGAGTATCTGAGTTTAATGTATGTATATGTATAGTTCGCGGCGCGTCCGGGGGCCTCGAAAAAAAAAATTTTGTCGTAAACATAATTGATCCTTTTTTCCTGTTATATTTTCGTACTGCATCTCGGGGTGGAAAAAATTTTAAGCTAAGTCAAATGTTTAAGGAGGCTTCTTCGTATCCCTTGGCCCGTTCGCAATCTTGGGTGGTGTTTAAACTATACATGCTTTTTTGATTTCATCTACGTCGAATACTCTTATTTCGCTACCCCCTTGTAGTTTTACGTTTTTTTTGTATTATCAATACCTGTTATTTCATACGGGCCCTCGTATTGTGAATTATATTCACCCTCTGATGGCTCTCTCAGCACATAAGCCGTTTCTCCCTCTAAGAAATATCTTGTTTCCAGTTGATGGTCATAGTAATACTTTGATCGATATTTCGCCAGAACTTGGTTCATTGCTGTGATGGTTCCTATTTCTGTCAGGGTCTCAACTAACTCTTCGAAATATTTGTTTAAAGTTAGGCCCTTGGGTGGCAGTTTTACGCTAGAAGGTGTTCTAGCTCTTTGTCCGAAAACTAGTTCATGCAATAAGTATCCCGTACTCTGATGGTCCGTGGTGTTATATGAGATGCATGCACATCGGTAGATGTTCGTCATATTCATAATTTTTTTCTACGTAGGCCTTGATGTACTCGGTAAGAATATGGTGCATACGTTCGATGGCGCCGTTTGTTTGTGGGTGGAATGCTGTACTGCCCATTTTGTCTTTTTTAAACAACCTTGCAAGTTCGTCCATGCTTATGTTCATGAAATAAGTTCCCATGGTAGCCCAAAGTACGCTCTAAATTCATCTGTAATCGTTCTTAGTGTTTTTTCTGCTGTTGCTCTTTTCACAGGTACGAGGAAGATAAATTTCATTAGGCTGTCTCGCATAGATAGTATGTGTGTGTACTGATTTGCTGAGGGTTTACTGGTGGGCCCGTAAAAGTCTGTATAAATTTTTTTTAATGGTCTACTTGGTGTGTCAGTGATGAGCATGGATTGCTTCGTTTTAATTTGGACAAGTTTTTTCGTTTGGCATGCTGTGCATCCCAGGGTTACTTGTCTCACATCTGGGCGCACGTTTCTCTAGTTATAGTCTTTGGCAATCCTGTTATACGTCTCATTTATTCCCCTATTCCCACCTATTGCTGCTTAGTAGTATTCTCTAATGATTTCAAGTCTTTGATCTGCTGGGTGGAATGCCAGAGTGTTCATGTAGAATACTGCTGCTAGTCTGATATCTTTGAATATTTCATCAAAGGTATCGAGAATGTATACCCACTGGGTTAGATTGAGGATTTCTAGGTCCCTAGCGATCCCAATCGTTTTATTTTATGTGCTACTATAATATTTTTAAGAGCCTCAATACACTTTTTAATGTTACATTCACTCATCGTTTTTTCAAAATGCTCTTTTCATACATGTGCATGATTTTAACTCTTCTTGTTTCTGCCATTTTTGCTTCTCCTTCGGTTCTCTCTTCGTTGTTCATGTGCGTTGGGTTAATGTATCCTCTCTCGTATTTCGCCTTTATGACTTCTGTATTGGGTACTGCTTCTGTTATTGTCATAAACACGAGTACCATAAACACTAGAGCACAGGTCCACTGCACAGTGTATCCACGAGGGTTTTGAACGCCTGTTCCTCTTGTTCGCCCTATTTACAAGTAGTACTTACTTTGAAGAGCCTTGATATAGGTTGAGCAATTTGTGCATAATTTCTCATAAATCGCCTATAGTAGCCTACGAATTCAAGAAACTGTTTTACTTTCTTTACGTTCGACTGTTATTTCTGGCCGCTTCAAGTTTCTTTGGGTCAGTCATTATCTGCCCATTACCTACAATGTAACCTAGCACTTTCGCTTCTTTTTTAAAAATTTTTTGAGTTTAATCGTGAGATTTGCAGCTGCTAGCCGTTTCAACAATTTAATGAATCATCTCCCATGTTCCTCAAGGTCAGGGGCAAAGACCATTGTGTCGTCAAGATACACTTTCATTTTATGGCCTTGTAATCCTGTGAGTGCTAGTACGATAGTCCTTAAAAATATGTTTCATGAGTCCTTGCACCATATTGGCATTCTTTTATATTGGTAGTTCCTATCTGGGCCCGAGAATGCCGTCTTGTGCGGATCATGTTCGTGTATTTTTACCAGAAAAAAATCTCAATTTGACGACAAATACCGTGATGTACCGTGCTGACGCTCGATTCTCTAAAATGTCGCTCTGAACGGTAGTGGCTAACATGAACCCACTGTAACTTAGTTTTACCCTTTTTTCATTATTTGGCCCCGGTTGTTTTGCCACTATCCAGGTATTCGAGCTGAACGGAGAAGTGAAGGGTTCAATTATCCCTTGTTTCAGCATTTTCTTTAATTTGATTTTCATTTGATCTCTTATTGCTGGAGAATATCTGAATCTTTTCACCACAATGGGTTTATCTAATGTCGTTGTAGTTCGACGTTTTAACAGGTGCGTTGCCTTGAGAGGTTCCCAGTTAAGGCTGAACACATAAGAATTTGATTCGATAAATCTTCTTACATGCTCTTTTTCCGCATGGTTGCAGCCAGCCATGTCTACGAGTTTCATTATCTTGTCCACCCATTTTTGTTTTTTTAACTCTTCTTCGTCTTGTGTAAAATTTTCTATTTTTTCTTCATTATCTCCTATTTCTTCATTGAATAACCGTATTACTGCTCCCCTTAAGCTTTCAACAATGTCCCTTCGAACGTCTTCTGAGTGCTTTAGATAAATTTTTTCGTAATCTAGCAGCTCTACTTCCGGAACAGGCACGTATTTTATCTTGTCACTCATATTTATACCTTCTGCAACTATTTTTCCGTTAATATTTCTGGCTATAAGGTTTCCAAATAACATTCCTTCCTTTATCTCTTCGATGGGTATCCAGCCATTTTCTGATTCGTTTCTGCTTTTTTTTATTTTTGCATAAATAATTTGTTTCGATCTTTCAGGTATTTTAAAACACTCTGGCTTTGATAGTGGTATCTCTACGCCATATAATCTAATCATATCTTCGGCAGCGCTTGCTTGGCCCTGGTATCGCTTAAAGGTGTCCCATCCTATGATTCCTTCGATGTCAATCGGGAAGTCATGGGGGACAACATGTAGCGTGTAGTCTAGTCCATGCAGTTGAGCTTGTACTGTGCCCAATATTTTGCATGCTCCGTAATAATAGCTACCCGATTTTTATTGTTTGTTAGCGTGTCTGTGCTTAGAAAATTTTCCTTTATAATCGAAATCTCTGCGCCTGTATCCGCATTAAAAGTTGCCTTTCCATTCCTTAACTGTGGGCCCTGTAACTGGACCGATGGTGGCCTATGCCTTGTTCTCACAAGTTTGATAGTTATTTTGGAAAGCTGCTTTATTTTTGAATCACACTCTGTAAGCTTGAGTTTGTCATTTTCTATATGTGTGCACGGCGCCTTCGTCTGATTACTCTTTTTTCGGGCTCTTCTGCCTTTTCTTATACACTCTATTTTTTCCTGCACTGTATAAGTACTTGGGCTGTTATGGTACGTTTCCACCTTCATTATTCTTTGCTTTGGCATCTGTGGCCTTTCTCTCACATATTCTTCCTCACCAGATATGCTTCTCTCTGTGTCTCGTTCTAGTTCATATTCGATTTTTGGGGATCACGCCAAACATCCAACGAGTTTAAAGCCCCGGGTGGGTTTCTTTTGTTGTCTGGGACGTATGTGCCATTTTCCCGCTGTGGTGGACCTCTGTCCTGTTGTGGCCCGTTTCCAACGAAATCCCTATTATAACCGTCCCTGCTCTCCTGATTTTTAAAGTCGTTTTCATACTGGTTGAATGAGCTTCTGTTGTTATCATTGTATACGTCTCTATTGCCGCGGTTGTCGTAAAAGTTGTTACCTCTGGGATTGTATGTATCATAATTGTCATTACAATTGTTGCGTCTATTATATGGTTCTGTTGGGCCATTATTATTAAAACCTCTGTCATAACCATTGTGATTATTATTAAAATTGCCATTTATGAGTCTATAGTTGTAGGCATTCCTATCAGTAAAAATATTTTTTACGGGTTGGTTATCCCCCTCATTTCGCTGCCTTTTATTTTTCTCCCTGTCTTGCTTACGCGAGCGGCAGTCTCTCGCATAGTGCCCTAGTCTCCGATATTATTTGCAATTTCCCTGTAGTTCCCTTCCATAATCTCTTGAAGCTCTTCTGTCGTTTATCGCCGCTAGTAGTTTTCGGTATTCCACGATCTAATGCCCAGTTCGGCCGTCGCAGTATGTACAGCATTTTACATTCGCTGCTGCTGCTTCTTGTGCCCCATTAGTGATTTCTGTTGTTTTTTCTACTATACTTGCCAGATTTACTAGTGATTCCCACTCAGTTGTTGCTTTATTGTATGCAGGCATGCGCAGTGCACTTACTGGTATTGCGTGCCGTAGACTAAGGTCACTCTCTATTTTTAGTGCTTCTATGATCACTTCAGAGACGGCCCTCAGACATAAACTTGTAATTTTGCACTTGTATGTAAGGTGTAAACCATATGTCAATTGTTTAACTGCCTCTACTTCCACGCTTTACTTTAGAACCTGCTTTTGAATAGGAAGTAGGCTTTAATTCGAATCATGCAGCATCGTCAGCCTGTTATACAGTCTTTGTACCCTTCCACTATAGTCCTCTATCGATTCCTGATTTTTCAGTCTGGTTATCTTTAGTTGTGCCATTAATGTGTCTGAATTATTAATACTTCCATATCTGTTTGAAAGTTCCCGAAGAAATTTCTGAACTGTGACAAATTGAGCTAATCTAGGCGCGAAATGCTCAGTAGTTTTTCCTTTTAGTCTGCTTGCCATAGTATCGAGAAAAAATAGTCTATTTTCTGGACCCACCATTTGAGCTGTCATCCTTACCATCCTTTCAAATAGCGGAAGATTTATTGAATCACCGTCAAAGAACGGGATGTTACTCGCTATATGGCTGAGCGTAGGCAAAATATTTTGTTGTGTGTTCTGCAGTCTGCGAAGGTAATTATGGTTGCGTATAGCTTGTGTGTATTCTGCATATTGCACTTAATTGGTGCTATATCACCCCGTAGTCTATTCCTATTCGCATCAGAATCGGCTCAATTTGTGTGATTATTAGTTGTTGGTGGAATCGTTGCTACAAACGCGGCTTTCTTCATTCTTTCGAGTTCATCACTCATACCTTTAAGTCTGTTGATTGTGTGCAGCTTCTATTCCATAGGTTTTTAACTCTTTATAGTTATTGTTAAGTGTAGTGGAAGTCAGCCATTCTGGCTTTCCCACCATGATCCATTGTGTCAGTGGTAAGTTTGTCCCTTCTATTCAGGACCCATATATTTCTGCAGCTCCTACAGTATTTCCCCCGATGATTTGTTCGCGGAAACTGCCCACTTTTCTATTTGTAAGACCTATGTTCCCCCGAGTGTCAAGAAATTTGGCTCTGAGCTCTCTGCTTATCGGCGGCGAATCACGAATGATTCCTGTAGCAACGTTATGTGACATGTCCACTCTCTCTGCATATTTTAGCTTAGCTTTTATTGTCAAGAACTGACCGCTAATGTACCATTACTTTCGCTTTAATATTTCTATCAGGAGTCAAGTATCTCACACCCTTCTGCTTCTATTTCTAGTCCCAGTATTTGTCGCCTTGTATTTGTTTATTCTTCTCTAGTAACTATATTGTCTATTTCAGTTCTGTCGTCATTTATTTTTTTCCCGTTATTTACAACATTGTACTTAATACCCCTTGAGAGTGGCATTGTTGCTGTATGTGTAGCTTGGATTTTTCTCAGTATCTCTCTTTACATACACGACACACTTGGGCCCTATTTAAAAAATTCAGATTGTCCTGAGTCAGTGTATGTATATATGTATAGCATAGTATGAGCGGGTGAGTTTGTTGTATTGGAAAAGATAATGTTAAGGGTTCCTCTTACCAGCTCTCGCTACGTTATATGTTATGCCTGGATCCTAATTTGTTTATAATCGTATTTGGTCCCATTCACCTAGCTGTGGCAGCTTGAGAGAGAACAAACGGTAGAGAGATTTTCCCTACTTTTAGTGCTTAATCCAATTTATGACACTTATCCTGTCTCTTAAGACACTGTTCTCATTACCACTTACTTCGGCGGCTATATTATCATACCACAGATCTGCGGGCAATAAAGTGCGAGACATCACTAATAACTTGTATAGTGCTCCAGTCCAATCAACTCCTGACTTGCATCACACATCGCCACATATTCAGCTTCACAGGTTGAGATGGCTACGTAATTCTGTTTTCTTGTCTTCCAAACAACTGTATCCCTATAGAACCTTGGGAAATATCCATTCGTTGTAATTCAGCCTTCACAATCTGACAAATTTGCATCTTAACAGGCTTCCAATCCATCTTAGTAGCCTCTGTAAGTTAATCCTAGAGTCCTGGTGTGTTGCAGATATTGAGATACCCACTTGACTATTTTCCAATCATCTTTACTTGGGCAGATTTGATGTATATTCAGCACGTTCACTCAGTTTTAGATGTCTGGTCCAATTGTATTGGCCAAACAAAATAAGCTACCAACTGCATCTCTGCATGGCACATTTTCTCTTGTTTTTTTTGTATCTAACTCTCCAGCATCTTCAGACTCTTTTCTATTTTTTTCTCCGTTAATTTAAAACTTTATTTGTCACCATTGGTGTAATTAGGGGTTTTGACTTGTTAAATCCAAATATTTCTAGCATTTTATCGATGCATGGTCTATGTAAGTGCAGCTGTTCTACATTTTGTATCTCTTTCTACTGTGATACCTAGGAAAGTACCAATCTTACTAAGATCCAACATCTCCAACTCAGACTGCAGACCAATCTTAATTTCCTTTAGTTTACTTACACAATAACTTGCTATGATAATATCATCTACATATAGAATCAAGATTAGAAAGTTATCTTTTTCTCTTCACGCTTCGAGGCAAGGTTCACTGGTGTGTCACTGTAGTTCTAGTTTTAGTGCAGCTACACAAAAACACTCGTTCCATTTCTTGGAACAGATCTTGAATCCATAAAGGTCTTTTTCTAAATTACATACTTAATTTTTCTCAAGTTTATCTTCATCAAGCAGACCTTAAGGATCCTACATATATATCTCTTCCTTAATTGAACCATTTAACAAAGCTATCTTGACATCCAGTTGACAAGTCTCGAGATTAAATTTATTAAGGGTTCATACTACTGATCTTCTTCTTGCAAGTCGTACTTATTCCTATCATTAAATCCACGAATCACCAACCTCGTTTTAAGCTCCGTGATTAAAAATCTTTGTCTATCTTCTTTTTCAGGACTCATCTGGAGTCTATGGTGTTTGGCTTGCTTCCTTTAACATTCATAGTTGTTCTGTCTACAATTTTCTATACTTGATTTTTATGCATTGATTTCAATATTTCGTCAATTGCTCTAAAGTTTTCTTGAAAAAGCTCTTTATTCTTCTTTGGTCGTCTTCTTTTTCTCTTGACTCTTTGTTCTTCCTCCGTTTCAAATAATATGTCAAGACTATCTTTACGAAACTTAATTAATCATTTATCTTGTTTAATATCTATTTTGTAATTATTTCAGTTTGCTATTTTGTCTTTTTCCCAGATATCTCCAAATGGAAGTCTTTAACAAAATTTTACATCCCAACTCTCATTAAATTTTCCATTTTTTTACCTTAGAAAAATGTAGCCAGTAGTAGAGAAGCCAACCAGTACTACTTTCATACCTTGTGGACTAAATTTAGTTCTAGTGTTCCTTTGTATCTTAATAAATGACACACAAACAAATTTGATTTGATTTATTTCTATCTTTAGATTGAGGGTAAACTTTCCTGAGGGAGCTGTTATTTCGTTGAACCAGTGTATTGAGAAGTGTCTGGACAATCAGTGGAAGCTCAGATCCCAATCTCTGAAGAACCTGTTCAACTTCCTGTAAACTCTGTGCCTTGATCAGTTCTTAAATATCACATCTTTGCATCAAAGCCAAGTAGATTTCGTGCGCTGGTCGCAAATTTGTCCAGTAAACTTTCTGATCACTCTTCATTTTCATAGGGTATGCTATTGTCAATCTTGAGTAGTCGTCTGTATATACTATTATAAATTTGTATTCTTTAAAATAAATTACCGGACTTATTGATCCCACTGTGTTGGCATGGACTATCTCAAATGGTTCCAATGCACTCTCTCTTCCAGTGTTAAAAGGCAGTCTTTAAATCTTAACAATTTGACACACCTCCTATGTTGCAATGAAGTTACTGAACACAGACTTATTCGAATCTTTATTGTCCAGTAACTTTTTTTGCAATGCTTTAAGATATTCTGCCAACGAATGCCCAAATCTTGTGTTAATTTTTCTATCTTTAATGGTTTTCTCAAACTCATTTTGCTGAGCAGTATCTAAGCAATCGCTTTCAGGTCCATTGCTTGGGATTACAGGGCAGCTCTTACTATAATTAGCGCTAACTTGCTGAACCTTCTCAGTCATTGCTACAGAGGCACTTTCTAGTATCAAGCAATCTATAATTTCTTTGCACTTCTTGTCGTAGCTTGTACTCTGGCCATCTTGCACTAGTTCCGCTATCCAATGAAGACTCTGTAGGCATCGGAAATTAACGTCTTGTTAGAGTGTGAATCAAATATATATATCTTCGTGTTGTCTAAATAGATGCACATGCCTCTATCAACAAGCTGACGAAGCGACAGTAACTTTCTAGCGATCATCTTGGCACGCATCATTATACCTAGGACTATTTTATTTTTGTTATAACAACCCAAAACCCGCCTTTCTCCCTCCGCTCTCAAGTCCACGGAGAAATTTTTATTCACGCATTTAATCAATTTCCTTACATAAATTTTGAGTTTTCTCCATGCACGTAGAGAGCGAAGTTTTGGGTCCAAAAACAAACATACTACTGCATTCATTAGATCTAAGCCATTCTATATTACTTTTACCTTCTTTTTTCTTTTGTTTTTTTTTGTTTTAATTTGCTATCAATTATTGAGATTTATTAATTAAAATCAAATCTTTTTATTTTTTAATTTTAAATTTCTTATCTTTAGTTGAGGTATCAATCAAATCTATCTTTTTTTTCTAATCTTTAATTTGCTATCAAACAAAATTCTTACTTTTTAGATCTTTATCCGATATATATATATATATATATATATATTAAAAATCTCTATTCTTGTCTTTCGATGAGGTATCAATCAAAATTATGTTTCTATCTCTCAATTTTTATTCTTGTCTTTAGATAATGTATCAATCAATTTTATTTTTCTATCACTCAAATCTTTATTTTTGCTAAAGTATCAATCAAATCTATCTTTTTATTATTGAAACCCTTAATTTGCTATCTTGTTAAAGGTTTTCTTTGTTTATTTTCATCTTTAGATCTTTTTTGCACGTAACTCATTGTTTTTAAATCTTTTATCTTTAATCTATCTAAAGAACGTTTAACTGAAACGTACTGCTTATGGTTGGGGATAGTGTAAGTTACACCACCACATTCTTCTATCAGATTAAACGGATCTGCTCTATCGTAGTCGTCAAGTCAGGGCTGAAACGAGAGTCCCTCTCCCTGCTTTGAGGCATCCCCCTCAACGGTAGCTGTAGCTGTAGCAGCTAAACAAAAATCCTCGTACCCCAATGCAAGCCTGCCTAACGCAAGGAAAAACACGTGCCGGCTCTTGAACTTTGAGAATTATAGAGTAAAGGCTTTATATTATCATAAAACACTTCACTAATCATATCTACTGTCATATTTATCATACCTTTAACATCTATCATTAATTTTTTTATACAGTTTTGGTTTCGAAACAACAAAAGACAAAACACATTATGTCAACTTAACGGCTGATAAAGATACTATAAGTATTACTATTAGTTATTTACTTTCTTTCTTTTTTAAATTTTTCACAATCTTTCTCACCCCGCCGGGTGTCTCTTCCTTGATATGCTCGGTCTCACGGGTGGCTGATGTCAACTTCAACGCCGCCTTGTCGATGTCCTGTGAGAAAAAAAGGGGCAAGAAAAACGTGGAGGGCAAAAAGAATGCGAGTAAACGCAAGATAGGCTCAATCACAAAGAAAAAATGGTGGCTAGGAAGGTCTTGAATACACAACCACACTACACTTTTAAGGCCCGTAACCTGTGAGCAGTATGGATGTATGGGTATGTGATCGGAAAATAAAGTGTTCGACAGTATCACTCTTATTATTAAATACGAACGCGTTTATTCTCACTATCTTAAGTATAGGCTATCTTCAGTCTTTACAATCAAGAATACAATCATAAGCTGAACTGAAAATAAAGCAAGATCAAATCAAGTAAGTAAATACGAAAGTAGGAAGTGCATCGCAGCGTCTCAACTCTTTGCTACGATGTTTGCGCTGAAATTCAATTACGAGCGCTAAATATTTATCTTACAATATATGCATAAAAAAATTCAACGATCTTATCTCTACCCAATTAGTGCCTTTTCTATTTTACCTTGGGAGTAAGGGATATAATTAATTTTATTAAATATGTACTCGCGTGCTAGTAGATATGCACACCAGTAGGAATAAAACTTCAGATACCATTTCTCTTCAGCGCTAGCCATTTGTCTGCTTGATACTATAATGATCTGCAATTGGTACCCTAGTCTTGTTGGCTGCTGGACTGTTGTAACCGCTGCATGTAGACTAAGACCGGTACTGTTGTCTTTGATCGAATCTCAAGCTTCTCGATTTTCAATCGTCATATTCTCGTGGCACTGCACTATGTGTGCTTTTCGGTGAAATTTTTGAAACGAGTAAAATAAAAGAGAAAAAAAATTCTGACTCTTACCATACCCCACACTTAGCACTAGAACTATTACGTGGGAAAGAGATTGATAAGAAGGTGCGTCGTGAGAATGACCAACACGTGTTACTTCAAAACACCTTTATTCAAGATACCACGATTCTAAGATTAAGTCGCGCGTGTGTTCTCTTTAAAGACTCTCTCCTTGCTTGCTCTTTCCTTCTCTTGACCCTATGGCCCCTTGTTACGAGATTTACGGAGGGAGCGTATAGTCTCACCTATACTTTCGTACGTTACATATCGTTACATATTCACAGTATCGTTATATGATCGCAACATATTGTACAGATGTATCGCAAATTTTAAGTTAGGATTTTAAAAATTCTATGGTGTTAAACAGAATTTTTTTTTTTTGTCTTAGAATATTAATTACTTTCAATTTTTCTACTAAACGTTTTAAAAATTTACAACTGGTGTGAGCGATCAAAAAACTATAAACAGTTTGGTCAAAATCTGGACTGAAACGTGAATAAGCTACTTAATTGTTTTGATGGAGGAATAGATGTTTGACAATGTTCGTAGTGAAGATTTAAAAATCAAGACAGTCTTATAAGAGTCGATAATAACTAAGAAGGTTATTCAAATGAGTTCAAAATTAAAATATTACAAACTGAAGAATTTAAAAAATACAGAAGCAAGCAAAAGTTGGAACAGTAAATTGTAATTTACAAAAAACTATAGTCGAAAATAGTATTGGCCAGGTAAAAATGATGGGAGGGGATAGATGAGTCAACACCAGCGTGTGTAGTGGCGAAAATAGGTAACCTGGGGTACCAAATTACTGTCATTTTTGCTTAATGAAGAAAAGAATTGCAGCATTTCGTCAAATTTACAGATTTTATCATCACGTATGCATAAATAGTATCAATATTATGAAATTGCAGTTGCACAAATGTAAAAAAATGAACTATGTGGTGCCAAGAACGGTTGTAAAATGTTTGAATGTAACAATGTATTAATAAAGTCTCGTTAGTTTTCGATCCAGAGCACACTCTCAGAAGCAGACGGCTAAAAGAATAGTATATTGCGTACGAGTTTGCAAAGGCTTCGATTTCCGACCCGAGAGGTTTCCAGCACGAGCCGAAGGCGAGGGCCATAACGAGGTTAGTAAAGAAGCCTTTTCGACCGAGTTTCGTATACGATTTTTTCACCTGAGAACCCAAAATCAAGCGGCGAAGGTGCTATTTTGAGGTTAGAAGGCGGAAAAGATAGTAACGTGAAATAAGACATGATCATTGTGATTTCTATTATTAAAACGCTTATGAAATATGGGTATAAGAAAGTGCTGTGTTATTCAGTGTAACAGTAGCGCAAAGACAGATGGAGTAAAATTACATAAATTTCGGTGATTATCTAACTGTAAATAAAGATAATTTTCATGTGCATGGCAACTTAGACAACTTTCAAAATAATCTGAATAAAATGTACGTGCAGGTTAACTTTGTAGGGAGCTGAAGTTACCGATCAAGGTCTGCCTTATTACGACGGCACTTGCTAACTTCATCACTATGAAATTCTGTAACATCGCACACATGACTACTTTCAACCAACTGTTCACCTTTTTTTAAGGCTTCAGAGTTAAAAAAATTGAGTGTGTGATATTCCTAAAGCCTGTTTTTATGGTAATATCCATTATCAGATCAATAAATAGACTAATTTTTGGCTAATTAATTGATTATTACTAAAAGTGTGCATCGGTGTATGCTGTTGACGTATAATGTGGGTACCCGTGGTTGCATGATTTTGACACCAAGAGTGGCGCTGCATGACATGTACCTTGCAAATTAATAAATGTATTTACATGAAAAGTACCAAAGAAAATTTTGAAGGTAGTTAAATAATTTTGTATGTATAAGTAGCTTGTTAGGGTTTGGTAAGATAGACAATTTAAAGATTTATTAAATACCATGTAAAAACATAAATCTTCAATACTGTATAATTTACTGCATTTAAAAAAAAAAAAAAAAAAAAAACAAGAAACAATTTAATCTACATAAAAACATGAATTACTTTGTTAAAATTTAAAATTGTAGTACGTGTAACACAAATTCCGAGTAACAAACTTATTCGAATAGACATGTATTAATACATTGATCTATAATATATAACAAATATTGCACCTTGAAAATAATTTGCCGAAACGGTTTTTACCAAACATCCCTATTTTTTATTGTAATGTTCTACATAAACCATTACTTAGTGAGTGCTAGGGTACTAAACTATGAAGGTATACTTCTGTGGCAGATAATATATAAATGTAGATTTACCTTTAAAATGGTGAAATTATCCTTAAAATTTTAATGTCAAAAATTTAGACGTAGTTTTAGTAGATGATTTAATACTTGTTGAATAAGAATTTTTTGACTAGTCAGTAAAGCAGGTTTAATAGTGGTTTAAAAAAAAAAATTTCAATTTGACTTTCATTTTATACCTAATTATATGTATATTTACTAAACCAACTTTTTAACATCTAAAAAATGGTGTATTATTGTTCCAGACTGCACAAAACAAAAAAAAAATCATTACAAATAAAGGTCCCTTTCAAAGGCTTCACAACTTTTCAGTTAAACACTGTGTTGTAGAATTCATACGTCTTCAACTTGCGTGAAACAAATGGTTGTTTCGCTGTTTTTACATCTATTTTGCACTACAAAGCATCGGTATTGCATGACAAGATAAAATGTAAGTTATCAAACGATACCTGAAAGATTTAAGCCAATTTGGATAAGAATTCCTTGAGTTAGTCCAAAAACTTATCTACGTACATCCATCTACTAATGTGACCAACTTAGACCATAAAACTCATACTTGGTTTAAAATTTTTATTATGTTGAAAAAAAATTATTTAAAAATAGCTATATTTCTTTTTTTTTTTAATAGCAAGCATGCCAATACATTAGTCGTCCCTAAAAATTATTTATATAACGTGCAAATGTTTAAATATCCAGCTAATCAAGATTTTCCCCTCCCTGCTCCATCAAACAAAAAAAAAAAAAAAAACAAAAAAAAAAAACATGCACAAATATGTTTAGCACCAACAGGTGTTATTTATATAATTAAAACATTAATCATACATAAGCTATTATTATATTTTTTTCAATTTATTTGATTTTGTTTACAATTTATTTCAAAAAGTTTCCTTTCAAAAAATATACAACCAAAACCCTGCATACTTTATACTTTCATAAAAATATAACTCATAGATAAACACTAAAGACTTACAAGAGAAGCATCTAAGTTGTCAGACATAGATTTTGATGGAACTTTGAAATGTGGTATAGTATTAAAAAGTATTAAGCACGTGGCTCTTTTTAGCCCATAAGTAGTTCAAGGGAGTGAAAACAACCCCTAAAATTCAACCCAAAACCGTTTTTCCTAAGTATCTTGACTTCAACTCTATATTTTACTATAAATAATATTGAGATTATTTTTTGTGCAAAGCACAAGTAATTAACATTATTTTAGGCAATAGAAGCTGCATCTCTAATTTTGAAGGGGGTAAAAATGCATTTTTTTTGTCACAATTATCCAACGAAAAATCATTAAAATACTACGAAAAAGAAACAAAAAGTCTCAACCACAAAACTAAAGAATTAGCTTACGTGTTTGGACAAGCTCATAAATTTGACCCATAAAATAAGTAAAGAACCCCTTTGAAAAAAATTAATTACTACATGCCTCAAGTAATCTCATTTCGTTTAAAATTTATATACAAGAGTTTCTTCGGTCACTAATAAAAAATCTGTCACCAGATTTTGTAAATTTAAAAAATCAGATCCAATATTGTTGACAAAAAGACGATAAAGTTTTTATTTTAATAACAAACTGTACTCCAGCGTTGTTCAGATTGCTGATTCCATATCTTTTATTAAGTTTTGAAGATTCGAAATATCTTGCGCTTTAAACAATTCAGCTCCAAACTCCTAAGCCACCGATAGGTTAAAGGCCTGTGGATATAAACTGCAAAATTCCAAACCCCTAAGCCCCAGACAGGCCAAAAGCCTGTGTTTCTCAAATGATAAATCTCAAGCCCCTAAGCCTTAGGCCAGCCATAAGCCTGTTTGTATATACCGCAACACCTCAAACTCCTCCGCCCTAGACAGGCTGGAGGCCTATGCATGTAAACCGCAAAATCCTAAATCCCTAAATCCAAGACAGGCTGAATGCCGATCTTTTTGAACTTTGAAACCAGTAAACCTAAAGCCCTATAAAGCCCTAGACAGGCCAGAGGCCTGTGTTCTTAATCGCAAAACCCTAAATCTTTCAATCAAAGACCCAAGGCTTTTGACATTAAACCGCAAAACTCTTAACTTTTAAACTGCAGACAGGCTAGTGGCATGTGTATTATAACCATACAGCATGGAACTCCTATACTCCACGTACTCCAGTCGTTTCTTAAAAATATACATCACTGGCGCAAATTTTTAAATGTTCTTTCGTTAATTTACCAGATTTTATGACTTCTTCTCGAAAATTCCGCACCTTTTTCTTAAAATCTGAATCAATCAATCATTCGTTTTACTACTCATTGGTCATCTATTTCATATACATCTTAGTCATCAATGTCGTTTTTATGCTTATAATCGATAGAAATATCTTCCAATCGTAAAACATTATCGTCATATTGCAATGACTCTTTCACTTTATCATTTATACCTCTTACTTTCACATAACTTATTACATAATTTGTTTTCTTAATACCAATCTTTAAACATGAATGTTTAAATAAGAATTACATTTATAACGTTAATTATATGCATCTTATTTTTGACACTGCTACTTCTCCGTTTAACAATAATTTTAACGCTGATGTAAAGCTGACATTCATTAATATTAATATTATAAACAGTATTTTTTATGATAATTAATAAAATAAATATGTGAGACCCCAACAGTTTACCAAAAATAAATAATAAGTGTATTTGAAATTCAACCAATTTACTTAAGGGCAGTCCGTAGAAAATTGAAGTCTCCTACCTTATCAGTTGGGTCAGTCTTAGTTTTTAGACTTATAACATTGCTCATTAAATACCTAGCAATCCTCTAAGAAAAAGAGAAATTAATGTACATTCTTAACGTTTGTAAGAATAATTCAACCCTAGAATTAGCAAGGTTCATTGAGAATTAGATAAGAAAGACATGAAATCAGATGTCAAGAAAACTATGCATCATCTGATTTTTTATCTTTCTTTCTCGAACCACAATAGATTGTACTAAAATTAATTTTGAATTGTACTATGATATTAAAAGAATGTGAGTCAATCTTTTTATTTGCGTAAAAATGAACAGAAAAAATTAATTACAGTAAGTAAAAGTATTTAGTCAAAGATCGGTAGGCTAGGAAGCTGATAAATTTAATGTAAACTAATGAAAGAAATAATAGGAAGTGATACCATTTTTATCATAACCTTTTTTTGATGCAACTTATTTAAAAAAAAAAAAAGTTATACCATATTTTTGATATTCTAAAGAAAATATAAAGCCTCATTTTAGTGAGATTCATTGTGATTTGGAATCGAAAGACGAAAAATCGGATCATGTGTTGTTCTTCTGACATCTGATTTTACGTCTTTTCTCTTCAATTTTCAATGAATCTTGCTAAATTCGGGTTTAAATTATTTTCAGAACTGTTAAAAATGTGCATCAACTCCGCTTTTTCTTATAAAATAGCCAGTTACTTAATAAATAATGTTATAAGGCTAAACAATTACATCAACTCAATCGATGAGGTAGAAAACTTTAATTTTCTTCAGACTGTCCTTACGTATTATAAATCTTTTAAAGTAAGATTGTATGCAATGTTAACCGAAAATTTTCTGTAACTAGCCTTATTTATTACTCTTCACGCTTAAACCTAATTGGTTGGTGGAAATTTCTATTATTAATACAATCTTATAACATTATTTAAAACAACACTTGTTTTTTATTTATTAAAGCAAAAGTACTTTGATAAAAGCTTAAGTTTCGTGGAATCCTTATACAATATTACAAAATACTAATGTAAAGTGTAACGTTAAAAAAAGTGCAGAGTAATTTGGTGTTTGACATTATTTCTTAAAAAGAGTAACTGTGTGTCAGTGGCATTTCATATCAACAAGATTTTAAAATCAATTTTCAAATATTACTTATATACAATTAATTTTATTGTTAAATTAACTCTGACAGAATTATTTTTATATTATAGACTCTTCTTCTCGTAGAAAGAATTTCAACCTTATTTTACAAGTTACATTTTCTGCACCAAATTAAACAGTTATATATAATATGTATTGAAATCACAGTGTACACGGTAAGACTTATAACAAATATGAGTTAACTATCACTATGTATTTAACAATTTAGAACTAAATAAAATTTATTGTAAATATAACTATTAACTACATGCAGTAATGTTAAACTGTAGTAATAATAAGAAAACATTATGGTTAGTAACAATAAAAATTTTTACATATATATACACACTCATATATATACATCTGCATATATATATATATATATATATATATACACAGGAATATTCGCAAGTTCTTAAACAGTAGAAACCAGTGCGTAGAGCAGCTTACTCTTAGTCAAAATGCGTATACAGAATAGTTTTTTGACAACTATCCTTTTAGTTAATCCATTTCCAAAAGTGCCCATTATCAGCGTGCTTAGAACGCAAATTTCATAAACACGGACTATCATGAAGTACGGTCTCATCGATTGCAACAACATAGCAACAAACCTGTGGGTTGGTAAACAAAGACTGAAGAGATAACCTAGCAAGCAGGAGATGATGCTTAAATATGATTAAGTTAGAGAAAACAAGGAGCTATAAAGTTATTAGGAAGAGGTAAAGGGGTTCATATCTGTAACTTAAGAAAGAGAAATAAGCGTACTAAAAGGTTATTTTAAATACCCCAGATATTTTTGTAAGATCGTTCTATTACGTAAAAATAAGATTTATAATGATTAATTATCATGACAATAATAATGACCGTGATGATTACAACAATATAATTGGTGAGAATACAATAGTTACCAATACTACTTATCATAATAATAACATTAATAATAATAAAAATGATGATGATAATAATAATAATTGTAATAATTATAATAATGATAATAATAAAATAATAATATATAATAATACTTATCATAAAGATTATTAAAAGGTTGTAATTCAGCAGAAATTTAGTCACAGATGAGTAGAACTTGGGCTAATCTTGAGTAGCTCTCAGGTGGTACTTGGGTGACAATTGTACAGCAGTACATCGGCGGCATTTAAGCAGTGGTACTTAAGTAACACATAATGAAGTTACTTCAGTGATACTTAGGTAGCACTTGGCATTGGCAGCAGTATTTTGGCGGCACTTGGGCAGTAGAACTTCGGTAGTACTTGGGCGGTACTTAGGCGGCACTTAGGCAGCAGTACTTGGGTGGCACTTAAGCAGTGGTCCTTGGGTGGTACTTAAGTTGGATTTCGGTGGTAATTGAGTAGTACTTAGGTGGAGGTTAATCAGCGATACTTGGGCAGTACTTTGGTAGTACTTGTAAGGTGGGACTTCAGTGTTACTGAGGTGGTACTTACGCGCCATTAAAGCCGCTGTGTTTGAATGGAGTTCAAGCAGTTGTTTTTGGGTGGTGGTTCCTTGGCAGCACTTGGGTGGGACTTGGGTGGCACTAAAGTAATGGTACTTGGGCAGATCTGGTCACACAAGGGAAGTGGTTCTTGGGGAGAACATAAGAAATAGAACATCGACGGTAATTTAGCGGTGGGACTTTAGCGGCACTTGAGCAGTACTTGGGTGGGGCCACTTTTGTGATACTTGAACTGTACTTGGGGGGGAGCTTGTGCAAAGCTACTGTGGTGGCATTTTAGTAAATCTGAAGGCTTTTTTAATAAATAAATAGATGATTTTAAAGCAATGAATATTTCTTTAGAACTTTTAATCACATATACCTTAGATTAAAAGAAATGGTTGTTATATTGTACGTGTTTCATTTTAAAATGCCTTACTACCACGCAAGAACAAATACTCAAGTGCCGCTCAAGTACCGCCTAAGTACCACAGAAGTACTGCTGCTTGAGTGCCACCCAAACACTGCCCTATTACAACTGAGATCCCGCCACCCAAGTACAGTTACTTTTGTGCCACCCAAGTGCTGCCAAATTACCTCTGCTTATGTGCTGACTGAGTGCTGCCAAACTCCTACGAAAAAACCACTAAAGTATCACCAAAGTACTGCTCAAATACCACTACATAGGTCACGCCCAACTACCGCCCAAGTAGCACTGCTTAAGTGCTGCTCAAGTACTGCACAAATGCCACTAAAGTACCGTTGCTGAAGTGTCACCCGAGTACTACCGTAGTAACGCCAAAGTCTCGCCACTAAAAAACCACTGCTTAAATGCCGCCGAAATACCACTGCTTAAGTGCTGCCCAAGTAACTCCCAAGTGCCACTAAATTCCCACCAGTGTACCACCCAACTACAGCCCACGTACCACTGCTTAAGTGCTGCCCAAATACCGTTCAAGCACCGGCAAAGTACTGCTACTTACGTGCCACCCAAATACCACTCAAGTACTGCCAAAGTCTTATCACCCAAGTACTCGAAGTATCGCCCTAGTACTGCCGAAGTATCGCTGCTTAAGTGCCACCCAAGTACCACACAAGTTCCACCGAAGTACCACTGCTTAAGTGCTACCAAAATACCGCTGCTTGAGTGCTGCCCAAGTAACTCTCAAGAGCTACCAAAGGCCCACCAAAGTACTACCAATGTACCGCCAAAGTATCACCCAAGCGTCGCTGCTAAGTGCCACCCAAGTACTATGCAAGTGCTGCCAAAGTCCCACCAGTACAGCTGTTTATGTGACACCCAAAGGCCGCCGATGTACCACTGCACAATTGTCACCCAAGTACATCCCAAGTACCGCCGAGAGCCGCTTAAGTTTAGCCCAAGTACTGCTCAAGTGCAGCTTGATTTCTGCCTAAGTACAGCCTCTTAATGATTCTTAATATGAGTATGTATTATGATTGTTAGTATTATTTGTTATTGTATTTTGATAACTTTAATTATTGTAGTTATTATGATCATTGTCATCATCATCATCATCATTATTCTTATTTATATTTTATGCTCATAATTAAAATGATCTTACAAAAATATCTGGAATTTTCTAAATATCGTTTTCTTACGCTTTTTTTTACGTTACTGAAATAAAGCCCTTTACCTCCTCCTAATAACTTTATAACTCGACGTTTCTACTAACTAATGCAGGGTCTATGCCACTATATAACTATAGGCAATGTATAGCGGTAGAGTCAAGCAAGTCGGCCGAGCCGACTATATAGTCATTCCTTGTCAGTCCATCTAATTGTGAGTGTCGAGTCCGTTACATGTATTTTATCGCATTAATATATTCTATGTAAATCATGAATTATCGAATAAAATTGTAATAGTTAAAATTTGTGTGCACCAGTGATATTTCCTCTTCTACATGACGTGATACATGAGAGACTGTAGTTCTCCATGCTGTGTGCAGGCCTATATATCTACAATTGGTGCCCCGAACTATAAAAAGTTTAAGTAATCTGTATCCATGGGAAAGAAGACGACTGTGACGAAGTGGCAAAAAATGGTTCTGTCTGAAAAGACATACGAAGCCATGCTGACTAGTTGCGGGCCTTCAACCATCTGGTCAACTCATCGATCGAACATCTCAGCGTGATCATCATCAAGGCCGCCACCTCCCAAGCATTGATTTGGTACTGAGGATTCTTCCACCATGGGATGAGCAAGCTGTGGCATGTTTTTATCGACGTCATCAACGTTTTCGTTTGCCAACATCACATCACACCGTGCTCTGGAGGAAAACAGTCAAGAGAAGAAAAAGGTATTGAAGCGCGTGCTTGTGAACTAAATTTACATTCATATATTGCGTTGCCACTGACGTTATTGTTTTTTCTTTCTCATTCTCACTAGTCAAGCAAGTTAAAAATACATATACATATTTATATATATACGGACACGTACGTGCACACCAGGGCATAATTATAGAGTTCTTTGAATCTGGCTAACCGTGTTTAGGCAATTTTATTTTGTTGATCACCACAATGTGAATGCTTCATTTTCACGTAAAATAAGGTTCCGTTTTATCTGAGTTCCGTAGTTTAGCTTTATTGATCTTCCATTGCGTACAATTAAAATCTATTACATTACACAAAATTAAAAATTTTTTATATATATCGATGGCTCAATAAAAGACAGAGCCAACTCAGATAATAGGTGAGAAAGGAGCCAACTCGAAATTTGGGTTGAAAAAGCAATCAACTTAGATTTGGCTTGAAAAAGGAGTCAAGTCTGGGTCAGGTTGAAGAAGCAGCCAACTTGGGAGTAATTTTTATCATCAAGTTTTGTTGTGGTAGGACTGACATTCACAATAAAGGTATACCTTTACAAACGAGCTAAGATTTTTCAATAATCCAATGTTTCAGAAAAGTAATTGGCTATTGTAATGGGGCGTATTTTACTTAATAAATTATGTGCTTCAAAAGTCTGCTGCGATGAGACGTATTTCTGTGATCAGACTATGGACGTAATTTATTTTGAATGTTATTTTAAAAATTTTCAACGAATTTTTTTTGTTTTAAAACATTGCCTTAAAAAACATCTTATTTCAACTACAAATAATTTTTTTTTTAACTTTAGTATAAATAGTTATTGTATTTTTTAATATTTCCCTAAGTATCAAACATAAATTCCATGTCAACGTAGCGTACTAATTTATAATATTATTATAAAAACTGTTTTATTATTGTACAAAAGTAATAAGGTATCATACACAAAAATTCCATATTTTTGGAAGTATATTTGTAAATACATATGTTCGTATCAAAACTATAGTCATATTTATTTAGCGTTTCCTGTCCTCTTTATAATAACAGCAAAATTTTAAAGCACACAATTCAATACGCTCTATTATAATAAAAAAATTACTTTTTGAAAACATTGGATTATTGAAAAATCTTAGTTCGTTTGTATAGGTGTACCTTTGTTGTGAATGTTAGTGTTACAACAACAAAATTTAATTTAAAAAAATTACTTCCGAGTTGGCTGCTTCTTTAACCTGACTCAGAGTTGGCTCTTTTTCAAGCCAAATCTAAGTTGACTACTTTTTCACAAAGTATCTAAATTGTCTCTGTCTTTTATCAAGCAGTCGATACGTACGTGATGGCGCTCAATCGATCTTTGTTATCAGCAGGCGTTTAGTAAATACGAAATTCGTTATTAAAAGTGATGGACTTGGCGATCGTCTGTGTTCAAGCGTTTTTTTTTATTTAATTTTTTTTTTTAATTCAATACTGTCTCTAAATGATCCACAAGATTAAATTGAATCACTAGAACAGGCCTTGATTTAGAAAAAGGAGGAGTCCAAGCAGATTTTCCAATCGATTGATGATCTAACGTGTCAAATAAATGTGATGCCCCGTGGCGACAATCGATCTGTAAATAGCAGTTATGTGGATTTTTATTCGCAGAACTGGATCGATGTCGTGATAAGTGTTAAACTTCCTGCCTTTATAGTCTCAGAAGCTACGCTATGGTTTATGCGTGTTACGACCTTCCTTTCTTTGAGTGTAACCCCAACTACTTGGCAGTAGTTAAGGAATGGCTAAGAATTGTATTTGTGCCAGGAAAACTCTAAGATTAGGAACCAACATACAATCAATATCGGTAATCTTATGTTGGAGGGCGGGTTCGTTGCCCAGTGTAAAATATCGAAATCTCTCGGGTTGCCAGTTCCATAAAGAAAAATATCTTAAAATAGCTTTTATCTTAAGTTTAAATTAAGTGTTGAATAATCTATAAATCCCTGCAATATATACAGTGATTATTTTTAAATTTTTACTTTATTTATTATTACTTTGGTAATTTATTCTTATTCAAAGTTAATTTATTTTACCTCTTTGGGCACAGATAAAGTTCTTAAACGTTAAAACTTATTTTTATTTCATATAACTCAATTTCTTATGTACTCGTGAACTGGGCAATAGATAAAACAATAAAAACTTCCAATTAATTAGGTTGTAAACTAAATAACAAAATCAGTTATAGTTAAATTCTCAAATAAACTTTAAGCAATATAAGGACTCGCAATCACCTATTGAGAGGTAGGTTTAAATAAATAAGTACAATTAATTGTTGTCTTTCTTAAATTTATTCACCTTTATTTAAGTAAGGAAATTATGTTTCCAATCGCTAGATTTTTTACTTATATTTATTTTAATAATTATCGCAACTTTTAAATCAACAACTGAAAAGATTTCATTTTATTTCAAAGGCTGTGAATCATTTCAAGATAAGTTGAATTTTGCGCTTGAATCCAAACTGGATTATATTTTCAACTTAAAATTTTCCCAAAAATATATTTTAAAAGATTTTTAAATTTTCCCACACAAATTCTCTTTTGCGTTGGATGTTCCACCGAGAGTAGTACAGCCTGGAAGTGTTAGTCCTGGGCTTTATATCTATGCTGAAAGAGTCACATAGGGTTAGGTCATCCTCAGGGCCTTGGGTATCTGGAGTAAAGCTCTAGTAATCTATCCAAGTATTTCACCGAAGAAGCGCCGTCACTATTTCTAGTATCTTAACTACGTGGTCGCTTTCTCTCTCAGCTCGTGCTCGTGGCAGTTAGTACCAGTGCACGGGAGTGTTCCAGGTCTGGGTAGGCAGCAGATCTCCACGTTCCAGGTTTGCTGGAAGAGGACAATTTTCCTTGCCTGTCGGCGCCTATTATAGCCGATTTTCAGATGATTCGCCACCGCAATCTATGTTATCTCTCGGCGCACAATCAATTCTCCGTATTTGCTGATGATTCCTGCGCATATCTAATCTAGATTCCTGCCCTTCGCAGATTATGTCCTTCGCGCCGATTCTTGGAATCGTTCATTTGACGGATTTCGTGTATTTTACTAATTGTCAAAAACAAAAAATATAGTAAATAAAGTAATATAAATGTAAATAAAAGGCGTTTATTAAGAATTTCTAGGTGATAAATTTGCCCCCTTGCAGTGTTGATGCAGTATTTAGACATGTAGGTATTACGGTAGATAATACTAATAGACTACTTATCTACTGTATTGGATGACGATTTTTTTCCTGCATAAAAGATCCTTTATTAACTCATCTACCTCTGAGAAACTTAAATAATTTTATTTAAGAGAGAATCATTAATAGTTTTTCTGTACATATACTTATAGAGTAAGTTACGTAGATTGTTAAAGGGACAGATCCTTATAGATTGTAAGCCTACCCATATTTTAAATCGTTTGCGTTCACTTAATAATGGGAATTGCGATAACTCTATAATTAGATCCGTTTTTTAAGATCAATTACCACCTACTCATAGGGAAATTCTAATTGCGTCGGGAGTAACTGTTGATCAGTTGGCAAAAAATATGAATAACACCCAGATCATTGCCGTTGGTGACGCAAAATCTACATGTTGCAATTCTGATAGTATGAAACTGCTGTTAGAAAAATTTGAAACGCTAAATAAAAATATGACTATTGCTAATAAACGTGGGCGTAGCGGACCAAGAAACAAAAGCGCAAATCGTGAAAATCAATTGAGTAGGGCCCATAAAATTTACCAGGATAATCCAACTTCATGTAAGCCGTGGTGTTAATATTATAACGACTTTATGAAAAAAAAAAAAAAAACTAATCGCAGCTTCTGCAATGGAGACGATCAGAAGCTCTGAATAAAATCGTTCCTTTTTCACATACGTGATTGGCGCTTAGGCATTTATTTCTTTATAGATTTTAGCGCGGACAGCTCCTTAATTTCGGCTGACCCTAAAATCCATACTGCTCCATCGGTAAAATTATTTGCAGCAAATGATTCAATAATGCATACGTATAGCAAAACCTTCCTCAATTTAAACTTGGGCTGCAATAAACATATTCGTTGGAAATGAGCCATCTCTAGCATTCCTCAGGCCATCATTGGCGCGGATCTTTTGTTCCATTATAGTCTTCTGCCTGATTTGTGTCATCGTCGTCTTGTTTTCAGATTGCCTGACATTTATACTTATGGCACGCTTAAGAAAACCGAGATGTATGAAATATACATGCTCGCTCCCAATTATCCGATTGCAAACATACTAAAATACTACCCTTGTATCATTCACCAAAACTCAGCTTTGCCATCCGAATTTTGTGAAGTCGAGCATCATGTAATAACTTAATAACTACGGGTCCACCAGTGTACAAAAAATCTTGAGGATTGACCCCTGCTAAACTAAAAAAAAAGCAAAGAACGAATTCAGAATCTGGGTTGAGGCTGGCCTTTGTAAGCCATCCAATAGTCCATGGGCCAGTCCCATGGTTCTGCGGAAAAAAAGGACGGTTTGTGGAAAATTTATGGTGATTATAGGCGTATAAATGCCGCTACTATTCCTGATCGGTATCCTACGTCACACATCCACGACTGTTTTAGCAGCCTTTATGGCATAAAAATATTTTCTTCCATTGATTTGTAAAGAGCATTTAATCAAATATCTGCTGCAGCCGATGACATTTCAAAGACCGAAATTATCACGCCCTTCGGATTATACGAATTCGTCTATATGACGTTCGGCTTAAGAAATGCTGGTCAGGCTTTTGAACAATTTATTAAAAGCGTGTTAGGCGACTTACATTTTGCATTTCTATATATTGATGATATTCTAGCTGCTTCACGTATATTGGAAGAGTATTTGGAACATCTTCAGATAGTATTCTATGGATTAAGAAATCATTACCTATGTATAAAGGGTTTCTACAAATCTGATGATTTGAAATTCCCTGATTTTTCCCGGACTTCCAGGCGTAAAATTCAAAATTTTCAAGGATTCTTTAATCGAATTTGTTTTGTATATAAAATGATAATTTGAAAAGTATCGTTAGTTATAATGAATAAAAGCCATATAAAGTAATAGCGGTAATAAATGAATAACTAATAAACAAATTATTATTAATCAACTTGATAAAATTATATTTATTAAGAATTATTACAGATATTCATAATTATATTACGATTGCTTTTTCAAATAATACAGCTCTTCTTCGTTTTTTTGAAATTCGTTGGCACTGTCTTCCGCTATCTTCTGTTTCTTTTTCTTTAAACTATCAATCATTTGCTTCTTTTTTTTCTTTTTTATTTTCTTCTGATAATTCATTTTTAGAACGAAGTTCTTTATGTCGCGTTACTCGGGGGGCTGGAATTTTAAAACCGACAGATTTTTTTTTTTTTGAAACGAAACTGGTTTACTTTTCCTTTCAAGTTTCCCCCCCTTACCCCGTCCCCCTCACCGACTATTCTCTATACACTTCCCCTCTTCCCACTATATATGTATATCGGCCAACCGTGCCGTGTTACTCTTCTACACACCTTTGCCCACCATTCTCCCTCACACTCCCAATTTTATTTTCTCACAATAATTTTTATTTCACTTTGAATTTTTTTCTTTTACAATTCTAAAAAAAAAAAAAAAAAAAAAAAAAAAACATTTTCCAATAAAGAGTTTTGAACCCTCGACCTCCTGCATGTGGGTCCAGTACCTTACCCGCTCTGCTACGAGCGCTGCCGTCTATAGAAACTCGATTTCTTGTACTTATGGTGTGGTTCGTAACTATAACATTCTATTTTTACATGCATTCACTGATAATACATTCGAATCATGATAAATTATATTTGTATTTGTTTTCTAAATACTTGATTAAAAAAAAAAAAAAAAAAAAAAAAAAACATGTGGAATAGAGTTGAAGAATGTATCAATGGTTTTTAGAGGCGCTTATTTCGAATTCGATAAACAAATTATGTTACATTATCACATAATTATATAAATAAAGTAATTCAAAGTAAATCAATTATAAATGAATTATGTAAGATCATTATGTAAATATAATTCGAGTTTCATATCATTTTAATGGTTTTTAAGGGTACTTATTTTGAATTTGATAAACAAATAATGGCACAATGTCATTGAGTAATTATATGAAAATAAAGTAAAAATTGCATTAATAAGCTATAAAATCGCAAAAAAATAAGTGGGAAAAAAAATTTCAAAAAAAATTAATGAAATAAAATATGAAAATAAAATGAAATAAAATTACAAAAGACATGAATAAATACAACGGAATAAAAAAAAATAAAATAAAAAAGGAAATGAAAAAAAAGATTAAATATGAAAATAAAAAAAGGATTTAAATAAAGGAAATACAAAAAAATGAAAAAAATGTATTAAAATGAAATATCAAAAAAAAATAAAACAAGAAATAAAAAGAAAAAAATTAAAACAAGAAACAAAAAAAAATAAAACAAGAAATTAAAAACAAACCAGGGGGTATAAATGGGTCATGGGACCCACGGTAAGAACGAAGTTCTTTAAACATGACATGAGTATAAAAACACAATTTCTCAGGTAACAAGGGGGTCGCCAGACCCGTAGAAAGAACGAAGCTCTATAAATGTTAGTACTGCATTCATGTAGTTCACTAAACAAAAACTTGAAAAACGAATTAAAGAAAAAAATTAAAAAAATAGTTCAGTACTCACGATGGTTGAACTTCGTGAGGACGGCGTGCATTAATACAGTACTCACGAAGTTTAACCATCGTGAGTACTGAACTATTTTTTTAATTTTTTTCTTTAATTCGTTTTTCAAGTTTTTGTTTAGTGAACTACATGAATGCAGTACTAACATTTATAGAGCTTCGTTCTTTCTACGGGTCTGGCGACCCCCTTGTTACCTGAGAAATTGTGTTTTTATACTCATGTCATGTTTAAAGAACTTCGTTCTTACCGTGGGTCCCATGACCCATTTATACCCCCTGGTTTGTTTTTAATTTCTTGTTTTATTTTTTTTTTGTTTCTTGTTTTAGTTTTTTTTTTTTATTTCTTGTTTTATTTTTTTTTTTATATTTCATTTTAATACATTTTTTCAATTTTTTTGTATTTCCTTTATTTAATTCCTTTTTTTATTTTCATATTTAATCTTTTTTTTCCATTCTCTTTTTTATTTTATTTTTTTTCATTCCGTTGTATCTTTTTTTGTCTTTGTTTTCTGAGATCTTCCTCCCACAAACTTCTTGAATTTAGAACAGAATGTATCATTTCTTTTGAAGTTATAATGTTTTCAATGCCACCATAATCGTGAACACCATGCCAAACGTGCCTCAAAGCAACAATTGACTTTTCTTTTTGATTGTCATACAAGCATTTTTAGTTGACAGAAAAGCCTCATTCAGGCGTGGCGTTGCTGTGAAACAAAATGAAAATTATCTGTAAGACTTTGGCTAAATCCTCAACACCCTTAGTATGGCCTAGTACTGTCATACAAAAGGTGTCAAATCGGTATTTTTTTCGGTTGAACGCATTAACAGCCTCTTGAAAATTAAGAGTACTAATTATTTCTTTGAACATTCTTTCAACTTTATCAGCTTTCAATCCAGTTATCCTATTGCATTCAACGAATATAGCTAATGCCTTATTTAGTCTGGTAATACTTATGGACTTATTTCTAGTAACTAACTCAGGATCACAGAAACTAGCGTATCTAACTAAAGGAAACTTTAGAGGCGATTTTTCTAATATTTTTTTAACTATACTGATTAAAATTAAACGAAATTTCTTTTGGAATACTGCATGATTTTCTTGACTTAATCCTTTACAACTCCGTATTGCTGCTCTAGTCTTATGTCCTAGATTTAATTTACCTAGCGGAATAAAATTGTCTTCCTTAGTCAAAGCCATATTCCACAAGTTATGTTCAGACTCAATCACTTTAAGTTTCACAAATCTATCCAATAAATTGCTAACTATAATTTTTAGATCTGAATACAGATACGGAAACATAGGCTTGTCAGCTTGAAAGTCACCAAAAATCCTTCTAAATCAGCAGCAATAGTAGCAAAAAAAGCTAACTTAGGCTTCAGTAATGGATCGTTTAAACGCTTTGACATAACTGTAAATTTCTTATCAGTTTTAACGCTGTTTTGAGATTTGTCTTTGGAGTTTTCAACGTCTTCTTTATATTTTAGCAAACCAGAAAGTACTTCTTCAGCCTTTTCAGCTGCAATTACATTTTCAACCCAACGAGTACTACAGAATTTGTGGGGTCCACTTGATTTAGAGTACTTCATGTAATCTCCTCTTCGACCAGATGAATGGCTAAATAAGTAGTAAATGGAAGTCAAGAACTCGTGAATTTCCCACTGGCTGGCAATAAATCCAGTCTTGAACGCGTTATGAACAGTGTGTAAGCCACACGAACCAACTTCAAACAATTTGTGATCACTTCCTTTAATAAGCTCACCTTGAAAATCGTTAAAAAATTTCCAATTCACATTAGGTCTGTCCATAGATATTTGTATTAATTTTGCAAAATTGAGATTTCCGATGTGACTTTTGAATTCGTTCATTAAATCAACTGCTTTTGTGTGAGCAAGAAACGCTGATCCTACGTATTTTGTTTCTACTTGCATAATTGCATTATTCCAATACCTCGCATGCATATCCATTTGTTCTTTCTTTATTACTTTGTTGAAGCATTCATCAAACAAAACAGTATAAAAATCACTACTTTGAATTTGACGTCTAGTTATTTTTTCAAAATATGGTCCTAAACCATAATAAATATTATACGCTAATTTATCTTTTACTAAACTTATTTTGTTGGAGAATTCCTCATTAAATTCTTTCATCATCCTTTTAATGGCTTTCTGCACCTTTATTTAAGGAAATGTGATTATAAACAACGTTTAGTATCCAAATGATCTCAGCTTTTGTTAAACTGTCTTTTGAAAAATATCCAACAATACTATTAGAATGATTAACTGACGGTAATGACAATTGGCTGATTTTCGAGACTTGTGGCGTACTTACATCTTTTGAAACTGACGTACTGGATGCATCATTTTTTGGAAAAAAAGTCCCGAATATTCCTGGTTTTGCTTGCAGTTTCTTTTTCTTTATGTTTAACACCTTTTTCGTGACTTTTAACGGCAGGTATTCCCATATTACTCAACTCGAAAGTTTTTTTGTATAAATTGCAGTAAGCTTGGTATTTGCTTATTTCTGATGGTCTTACCCATTTATAATCTTTTGTCCACTCTGGATTAAACATAACTTTAGACTGACCAGACATTTTAATAGTTTTAATACTGCAGAGTCTTGCAATTTATAGTTCATTTATGTCGTAGCCAAAATAAACACCTTTATACATATATAAACCTACGAAGATCAAATAAAAAAGTCTTATTCGAAACATAGTAGAAATTATGTGTTATCGACAAATAATTTAACTCACCTTCTTTAGAAATCTTGACTAGCTCACTTTTTTTAGCTCACTTTTTAATTCGTTTCTTATTCCTTTTTTAAATATGCAGTAACCTAAGAACAATTTAAAATTCTCAATAAACGAATGTCAAATAACACAAAAAAATTACACTAAACTTTTCTTATATAAGATTGTTAAAATAATTTAAGAGAAAAAGAAATCTCGTAGGTGTATATTATCTTATGATTGTTTTTCACACAGCAGTATAGGCAGATCAATTAATTAAAAAAAATACAAGATTTTGCACAGGAAGTATTACTGTTAAACGTACGTAAGAATTTTATATTTTTGCCTAAAAATATTATTTAGCTACGAAAATCAACATAGATTTTTATAATGCTTATTACTTCTAGTAGTATGTTATGTACGTATGATATATACGTACTGCCCACTTAGTTGCTAACCTGCAAAAATGCGGGACATGAGAGTAGTAATGCTAAAATCTCTTTTTTACATTTTTTCTAGATAACAGCGATAACACTTTTTTTAGGACAAAGTAAAAAAAGTTAACAATGCAGCAACTATTTCTTACAGACTACCTAGATTAGTCAGAGAGAAAATATAGTAAAATAAAGTAATTCTAAATAACTAATAAAGCATGTTATTTTTAATTTACTTCTATCGCCCATTCACATTTAACGTCTGAAACCGATTATAACCTACAATTGTTTCTTACGATAACACCACAACACCCATTACTACAGCCAACGATTTATCTTGTTGCTTTCTTTTTTCCTCTTGCATGTAAAGATCACAGCATTCTATTGAACTTGGCGTTAAGCTATGGTTGATCTCAAGGTACAACATATAATAAGGACTCGAATACTTAGATTCGATAGTCACATGTTGTTTGTTTTGACAATCGACGTCGTAACTTGAGCGGTGAAGCTGCGGTCGCATGGAGTATGGAGACCGTAAACGGAACTTATACAAGCCTATCAGAGATCAGAGGGAGAGAGAGGAGTGCGCTGTGCAGAAGCTATCTCCTTCTCAATTTAATAGCTTTAGGCTGCTCCTACATAAGAGCGTGCAGACGCGTGCACCCACGTTTTCGTACGCTTCGCACACATCGAGACATTCGATATTCGTCGATATTCTAGTAATAATATGGTAAATCATGGTACTATACTAGTATTTTACTGTAGTGTCGATCAGTGTCGACTTGGCGAGTGTCTCGATGTGTGCTACACGCACGCGAACGCGGATGCACGCGCTTATGTAGGTACGGCCTTTATAGATAAGTTCCGTATGAGGGCCCTACGATCTGACAGATAGCGTACCGTAGCTAAGGGAAAATCTCCAACTAGTCTATCTATACATATTAGTCGTGTATATATAACTTGTAGATATGGGTATACTTGTTGTAGGTGATTTTCTCTTAGCCACAGCACGCCATCTGTCGAATCGTAGGGCCCTCATATGGATTTAGTACTCCGCGTGACCGCAGTGCAAGCACACCATGAGTCAGAGGCGCCAACATCAAACAAAGCTCAAATTTTTGAATCCACTAATAAATAATAAGATCTAATTGATAAATGCATGTACCTTATAAATAAGTCAAACAACTCTTAATCTTCTTTCGAGGCAAACACATAAGACAAAAAGTTGACACAAGTGAATACGAAAAGAGAAAGTTTTTTATTTATAAATACTTTGTTAATTTATATATGACTAGGTGTTTAACTTTTAAAAAATTACTTTTCCAGAATACCACAGTTAATTCCCTGAGTTTTCCTGGTTTCCATGATATAAAAAAAAAAATCCCTGAGAATTCCCGGATTTCCAGGTTTTCCAGGGTCTGTAGAAACCCTGGTATTTATCTAGATAAATGTGTCTTTGCAGTAGAGGAGCTTACTTTCCTTGGTTATACGGTAATTTCCCAAAGCATCCATCTGATAAACGATAAGGTTAAAGTGATTTTGTAAATACTTTCATAGGTTCATTGGTATGGTAAATTTTTATCACAAAACCTGCCACAGACTGCTACTGTTCAAGCACCATTGAACGTTTATTTTCGCGACTCTCGTAAAAACGACAAGCGTGAGATAATTTGGATCACAAAAGCAGACGAAGCTTTCGAAAAAATGAAATCTGATCTGGTAAACGTGACCATGTTAGTACACCTGCCATGCCACTCGAAGCAGAAGTTCGTCTTGTAACTGATGCTTCAAATGTTGCTATGGGTGCTGTAATTAAAGTAAAAACCTGAAGCCCGAGCATGGGGGCCGCTTTCGTATTTTAGTAGAAAATTATCTCCTTCCCAGCAAAAGTATAGTGCTTACTATCGTGAATTGTTGTCTATTTATGAAGCTATAAAATACTTCTCATACATGCCGGAGGCTCAAACACTTACTATTCATACTGATCATAAGCCTCTCATCACAACCTTCGCTCAAAAATCCGAATAGACATCCCTGCGTGAAAAACACCATTTTTTGTTTATTGCGCAATACATCACAGATATTCGGTATCTTCCGAGTCCGGAAAACATCTTAACTGACTTCTTTTTGTGTATTAAAGCTATTAGTTTTCCAACATTAATTAACCCAGAAAATTTAGCCAAAGAACAGGCTGACGATAAAAAATCATCTGAACTTCTTAAATCAGATAAAATTAATTTAAAACTTAACGCCTTTTCTGGGGTGCCGATCCTAACGTGCTTATGTATTTCGAAATAAGCACCAATACCATGTGTCCATACGTCCCCAAAATCTACGAGGGACAGTGTTCTACGTTTTGCACGACGCAGCCGATCTGGGAGCAAAGCTGACCGACTGTATGGTCAGATGACACTACGTATGGCCAAATATGCACAAGGATATTGCTGCCTTGTGCAAAACCTGCATTGATTTATAACAAAACAAAATAACGCGAAACGTAAAGTTTTTTGCTTGATCGCTTCATAGCATCAGTCAAACGTTTTTAACATGTGTTTATCGACATAGTTAGGCCTTTCCCTAAGCGCAACAAATTTGAATATATGCTTATAACAATCGATCGATTCTTACGCTGGGTTGAAACCGTTCCCCTGCGTGAGATTTTTGCCAATAAAGTTATCAGAGATTTTTTTGATAACTGGGTAGCAAGATACGGGTGCCCAAGCTTTCTTACTAGTAATAGAGGCGCACAATTTAAATCACGCATCTTTACTGCGTTACTTCAACTGATCGGTACTAAAAGTATCTGCACTACTGCATACTATCCCCAAGCTAATGATATAATTGAAAGATGGCATAGACAAACGAAAGTACACTGAAAAAAATTCTCTACGATTTTGGCTGAACACACCACCGCCGTTTCAGCGGTTCGGCCAGTGGTAGTTGCTGCAATACTAAAACAGCAGTGTGCCAGGCCGTTTTGGCTTGGCTCGTCTGCTATAGTTACACTGCCGCCACGTACAGTCTGCTACACAGCCGAAAGTGCAGTGTAAACAAGCCATTCAGGAAGTGCATGCTCCAGGAAGTTTCATTTGTCATTCAATGAACTGTACAAAATACATATGTATTAAATAACTATTTTAAGTTCAGTTTTTTAGTATGTACACAAAACAACATAACATATTAGAAACATACAAAAAGTTAAAGTGTTTATGGCTTAATTTTGAATTATATACACCACAGGCCAGTTGTATATGCATCAAAACGATATTAATTCTTATGACGTATTTACACATATACACATAAACTAAAGTTATTATAATATCAATATTGCATACTTGGGTTTGAGGTTAGGCTTTAATTTACTTTCGGCTGTGTAGCAGACTGTATGTGGCGGCAGTGTAACTATAGCAGACAAGCCAAGCCAAAACGGCCTGGCAGACTGCTGTTTTAGTATTGCAGCCAACTACCACTGGCCGAACTGCTGAAACGGCGGTGGTGTGTTCAGCCAAAATCGTAGAGAATTTTTTTCAGTGTAGTACACAAATGTGAAACAGATACTAATCAGACTTGAACTCTTTCCACCGTATTATTGGACTTAAGGTCTGCAACACACTTGGACACAGACGCATCACCAGCAAAATTTATGTTTGGTACTCCGTTACGACTACTTGGCGAATTTTTCTCTCACGATGATTTTTTCCAAGATCCAATATGCTTTTTGGAGGAGTATTGTGAATGTATGCATAAGATTAGACAGGTTCCAGTAACACATAATTTTACTCTAAGCACTTTTGTTTTTAAAGATTTATATACATGCTTACTTATCTTTATTAAAAATGTAACAAAAAAAGGACTGAAAAAATCATGTATTGATCCATATAAGATATTAAGTCGCATATCAGATCAGGTTTTTGAAACTGAAATAAATGAAGCTTCTCGCACTATTAATGCTGAGTTCCTTAAACGCACATACACTATAAATGAGAATCTTAATGATACTCAAGCTTGTAACTCCACACTAGACGATCAGTCTGCTAAATCTAGTTCTACAATTTTAAAGACTTATAAACATACAAACAATAGCATTATTAAAAAAGTTACTATAATACTTGATAAACGTGCTAAAGATTTATCAACGTACAAACTAAGATTAATGCAAATTATATATGCTCGTCGTAGGTTATGAAGAGTTACAAATGTATTATGAAAAACACTGATAAAATATTATTGCTTTTAATATTAGCAACATGTAAGCTTGTCTATAAGATATTAATTTTTTTTATGTATAAATATTTAATAATTAACATAAAACAAGCACCTCATTATTCATGCATACTATAAAGTAAAAGTACCGATGCTGGGACGCACTTTTGATTATGTCCTAATAGTGGGACAGTCAATAACTAATAAACTTTTGAGAATTTTGTCACGAAATTAATTAATTTCAGATGTTAAAAGTCTTATTATATCAATAAAACTTATCATCTTTTTTCAATTGCATTATAATAAAAAAAAAGTTTTTAAAAATGGCTGTCTCATTATACGTACAATTTAAAACATAACCTCAAATTTCAGATGTCCCGTTGGTGAGACACATAGATTCCATTGAATCAACATGAACGTCTCGCCATTGGGACATCACGTATCACTATTGGGACATGCATTCTCAATGGTGTCTCACATGAGGTACAACATTACGGAGGAAGTTTTTATTAATTGTAATTATTTCTTGCCAAGACAAAATTATAAAAAAATTGTGTGATAAGTAGAAACACAAAAGATATAAATAACAATTCAAATGCTTAAGCTATCTCCTAGATGTGATTTTGTATAAATTTTTAAACGAAATTTCACCAAAAATCGTCCCAGCATCGGTACTTTTACCTTACTAGGGCTATAGGCAATGTATAGCGCACTCTCTCAAAACTAATGTATTAAAAAGTAAGTATGTATTACAAAGTAAGAAATCATTCTGTGAACGGATTTTGACTTGGAATAAGCTGCTCTATACGCTGGTTCCTACTTCTCGAGCACTGATTAATATCGCTGACATATATACATATAAATACACACAAACGTGTGTTTTATATTTTTTATTCGTAATTTTTTATTAATCAAAAGTTAAATTATTATTTAATTTTGATTTATAATTTATAACAAATTTATTTAATAAATAAATTTAATTGTTGAATTATTAGTGATTTAATTAACAGGTAACATTCATTTTGTTTCAATATACTTTTCACTGACAATCAATCTAATTCTTTATTAATTTTACGTTTGATCAATAATTGACATTAATTTTATTTATTACGCAATACAAAATTCTTTGTGATTCAGTATTTTAAATTGTATAAGAACTGTATTCAAGAGATCTATTTTAACAATAAATGCATCAAATACAACCCAAATCTTAGATACATTTACTTTCAAAGTAACTTTAACGTCATAGCCTATGTAATCTCATAGTAGCATGTGAAATCTCATGGAGTGACTGTTCAGCAAAATGTACAGGTAAAACAAAGAGAGCTTTAATCAAAAGAGAGAAAACGAGAACACCAAAACAATTACAAACCGGAATCGGTAGTTATTTTACACCAAATTTCTAATAACCATAATTTTGAGTGGGACAGTATAAAAATATTAGACAAAGAGCCGAATTATGGTAAACGTTTGATCTCTGATCTGCAGCGACTGTCAAAGGGTTTTCTGTAGACCAAGGTGTTAACGGATAATTAGTAGATTCAAAATTAATTGTCAGCACGTATCAATTTTTAACCCTGATAAATCAAATAATATGTTTCTCTTAATATTAACATTCGTACAACCTCAAATTTGAAACTCGATAGCAAATTCTACTTGAGAATGTGGTACGTTTCAAAACGATTACAATAAAATTTACTATGTTGTGTAGCAAAAATTGTACTATCACAATTTTTACTATGTTAGACAAAGTAATTTTTATTATCCCGTAAAATAATTTTTGTAGGGCTACTGCATTATAAGAATTACTTAAAATACAATAAAAATTATTTCAAACGCAATAATTTTGCGTCATCAGGTGAGTATAGCTTAGCTTTCCAAAAAATATAATAATTTTTAGTACTGTTATGATAATTTTTTTAACACTACTCTCCTCAGTGTAAGAGTTGTTCTGTTGTCGTGTAAAAGTATTTAAAAAATCGTTTAAACTCTATAATTGTAATAAATTTTTGATTGATCCGTTTACTCAAAGCCAAGAAATAAGCATTTATATTAGAACCTTCATGCATAGCTTCTTATTTAAGGTCCCAAAAAAACTCTAAGACTTTGTTACAAGTACTTTTAATAAAGAGAATTTGACGAAAACTAGTGTGTTCTTCTGTATGCCAAACGATAATAATTTGCAAAATTTGTTAGGTATTTTTTACTAGATGTTAAGATATTTAAATTTGAAGAATTAAATTTATGATAAAAAAGATCGTCTCAGCAAGTGAACACGTAGAACTGAGCGATGTCATGAATGTGCACCCTCTTTGGAATTTTAAACTCTTGTAAAATTTGTCACTTGCAGTAAATCTCAGTGATCTAATTTGATGTTTGAATATTACTCTTACTTTGAAACTTCAAGTTATTGGCTTACGAAATGTAACAACAATCAGACAGTTATTCTATTACAGCCAACTATACCCACATGAAATTTGATGACAGCATGGCAGTACTTTCTGCATAGAAGAATTATTTAAAAAATAATGGATAATGCTTATTCTTCGTAAAGTTACCAATATAATGCTTATTTTAATGGATAATTAGTCGATTCAAAATTATTTACCTACACGTATTAGTGTTCAACTTTTATAAACAAAAAAATATGTTTCTCGTCACAATTCACATCAGTATAACCTCAAATTTGAAACTTAATAGGCGTATATACTTATAGACATCGTACGAAATTACTTTCGAGCATAGTAATTTTTACTATACTGAATAACAACGCAGTGGAATGGAAAATTTTACTATGTCACGTAGTAAACGGTTGCAATAAAATTTACTATGTTGTGTAGCAAAAATTGTACTATGATAATTTTTATTACGTTAGACATAGTAATTCTTATGGGGCCGTGAAATAATTTTTGTAGGGCTAATGCATTATAAAAATTATTTAAAATATGATAAAAACTATTTTAAACATAATAGTTTTGCGTCATTAGGTGAGTGTAGCTCAGCTTTCCTAAAAATATAGTAATTTTAAGTTCAGTTACTTGCGGTACTACAGAATGGTTTTTCTGAAGAAGCTCTTCCAGCAGAGGTTGTTGTGGATAGCTTGAAATGGTAAAAAATAACAAAACTAAAGTTAGCTAAGAAAAATCGTCTGGCGTCTTAAGTATAAGATGTGGCTCTGAAGTGTGCTACAACATATTCGGTTGCAGCTACTACGTAACTGTAGTAAGAAGGTTGAAGTAACGTTTTGGCTAATTCTGTGTAGTAATTGTTACTACATAGTGTAGCATTGTTAGCTTTTAGTTAAAAACAAATTAATAGTATCAATGATATACAGGTTACTGGTAGAGTTCATGTAGTAGCGTCCCCTTGGCTCGCGTACGTATGCATATATATGTTTATGTCTTACGCGTGCATGGCATTACGTGCTTTATACTACAACGAGTACTTAAATCTGCTGCACACCGTTAGTAGCTTGCCTGAAAAGTTGTTTAGCAGCTGTTACTAAATGATAATAGTTACGATCAATGTTTTATTCTTTCAGTGTATATAAAGATCGTAAAATATATAATTAATGTTTAGTTACTTCAAACTATGCAAATCATCTAATCAAATACGGTCATATTCTTTACTCAAATTCCAAGTACTTGATATTTCTGATGATAAAAAAAATTAGATCTTTTAAAATCATAGAAATAAATAAATTGAGATACGGTAAACATTTTTTAAATTGTTCAATTAATTTAAATGGTAGGCCGCTCTTAAATTTGAGTTTAAAGATATTTTAAAAATTGCATTTTTTATATTCACGCACTGATGGGCAGTTATCACTTTTTCTGTTTACTTTGTAGTATCTATCTGCGATACCCTATATATTTCGTTTATATTTGTATTTACATATACGTAAATTTGAGAGAAGGGAAGAAGTATGGGACAAAGAATAGGGGATTCGGGAAGTGGTGTGTTATTGTATGTACGTGAGTGTGGAGGGAAAATATGTCAGGCGATTCGATTGATAGGAACCGGTAATTTTTGGCCGGCATACGGGACACGAGAAGGGGGTGCTTTGCAAGTCCCTCGTGCCGCAAAGTACCCCCAGAGACGACGGCGTTTATCCGACTAAAACTACTATTTGTACCCACGGGCAGAAAAGTTTTTTGCGCCCTCCGGGCTCACAGTATATTTCTGCCCAAGGGCCTAAAGTATTTACTAGGTGCAAAGTGTGCCCACGCATGCAAAATTACACTTTGCGCCTTCAGAAAAAATAAAAATACGTGACTTGGGCGCCCTAGTAACGTAATGGTGCCCTAGTAACGTAATGTACCAATGCTTCGCAGAGCCCTTGGGCCGCAAAATAGCTCCAGAGAAGATGGCACTTATCCGATAGAAACTGCCATTTATCACTTTTTCTTATCATGGGTACAAAGTACGAATATTGCTTTGCGTCCCACAGTGGAAAAATCGAAGTTGTTTTTTGTCAAAATCAAATAAAGTTCCGTCAGAGCAACATTTCTGAATAAAACTTTTTAAAGGTTAAAGCTGAGATAATTGGCTATGAGGGAAAAATGAAATTTAACCATAAATATGAAATCCCAACCTCCAAATTCAGGGCAATCTGTCAATTTTTAGGTAAAAAAAGTTTTTTTTTTCTTTTCTATGCTTCAGGAAACTTTATTTTTAGAGTTACAAAAGTTAATTTAAGAAGGATAACTAAAGAGGCACTGTGCAAGATTTGTCTTGCGCGCCCATGCCCTCCCCTCCCCCTCTTTCTGCTCAAAGAAGAGGGAGCTGCTGCTCGCTTGGTCTCTGCCGGCGCAAGCGAACTGATTTTTCGAGTGGAACAAAACGTATGTGCACGCCTCGATCTCCTGCTTCGCTGGGGACTCTCGAACCGGACCTCCACGTCGATCTGCCTACTCTAAAATATCTGTTACGGCTGATCTGCCGATCTTGTATTTACTCGACGTCCTAATAAACAATAATTTAAACACTGGTCCTTCGAGACGGATAGCGTGACTGGGACAGACAACCGCCAGAACCTCATCGAGCCCAGGACAGCCAGAACCACTGTGCTATGCGAAGCAATGTAAGTAGGACGATGTGAGATGCGATCATGCGAAAATACATTCTCTACGTCCGAGAACGTATCGAGACATTGGGCCTCTGTTACAAGTGATGCAATCGTGCAGAGCCGCGTCACGTGGTAAAGCGATTTGAGGTTATGATAGCCTTAACAAGACGTGACAGGCGAGAGACGCTCCACCGCGACTGCCGTGCAGTCCGCGTCGTGGACCTCGCGTGCGACCGCGATTACTCAGTCGGCTGTCGAGAGGTTTTGGGTTGCAGATTGCAGGCTGCTTCATGTTCAAACCGCGGGATTTACTAGTTCACGTCATCCCGCGGCTGGTCAGGTCGACAGATTCATTTGCGATTCCTCACGCCCTTTTTCTGAATATTCCACGTAGACTCATTTGGGACGCACGATTGCACCACAAGTAACAAGGCGCCGTTTGAGAGACAAGCGTCGAGCTCAGCGCGTGACTAATTTACAGGGATAACGAAGGCTGGCCCTCGTTGCTGGAAACGCAGCAAGTCCTGCTAGAGGTTCTAGCGGAATTCACTCAATCCGCCAAGAGCGTCGAAGTATGGAGCATGGGTCTCGTCGACGCCAGGTTCGAGCTACTCGCTGATTATTGGAATGATTTTCAAGCCAATCATAAGGATCTGATTCAGGGAGCAACTGTGAACAAAGTTGCCTCCTTGAGAGCCCTGTACAGGTCCGCAGAGGGATACTACCTCGACGCTAAGGTGTGCCTGTATGACGCTAGGAGTCGGTTGTTCCCGGCCATGCCAGGAAGTGGTGGCCAGTTACCACTCCCTGGACCGCTTCCTGGACCGCACTCGGGCTTTCGCCTGCCGAGCATCAATATCTCGCTCTTCTCTAGCCGTCGCGAGGATTGGCAGTCTTTCCGCGACCTGTTCACCTGACACCTTGCAGCTCGTTGGCTCCAATTATTCTACGGCCTGGAGTCTTCTTGTCTCGTGGTTCGAGCATCGCCGCCTCCTTGTGCAGGACCACGTCATGTCACTCCGAACGCTCAAGCCTCTGCGTGAGGAGTCCGCTGCTTGTTTGCAGGGCTTGCTCGATGCCTTAGAAAAGCACCGTGATCAACTGCGAGCGCTCAATCAGCCGGTGGAACATTGGGATGTGTGGATGGTCTTTTTTGCCTCGACCGCCATGGACCCCTCGACTCGGAGAGCCTGGGAAGACGAGCTCGAGAAGTTGGAGGCAGCCAGCTCTGCACAAGGGGAAGCGGCCTTCTTCACCACTTTGTCCAGCTTTCTGCGGAGGCGCGGCCGCTCACTGACTTCAATGGAAGCCTCGCGCCCTCCCCGATCGACGAACGATCCTATACGCTCGACCGGCAGTCGCCCTTCGCGCCAACGCCACTCAGCCGCAACCACCGATCTTTAGCCACCTACGCAGTCAACGATGACTGCCCTGCTTGCCACGCGCTGCACTACGTAGGTCACTGCAGCCGTTTCCTGGAACTGGACGCACTTGGGCGAAGGGGTTTCGTCGCTTAGCACAAGCTGTGCTTTAACTGCCTGAAGCCGGGCCACATGGCAACTGTCTGCCCTTCCCAAGGCGTATGCCAATATTGCAAGGCGCGGCATCACAGCCTCATCCATGATGGCGGTCGCAAGCGCAGGGCCGCGCCCGACATAGCACCAGCTGAGGCAAAGCAGTGTCTCTTCACCTCGGACTCCATGGACGGGATCGACGCAGCAGCTGCTTCACCGTTGTGACTAGCCGTCTTGCCCACGCTCAAGGTTCAGCTCATGGGCCCCGGGGGGCGGACAGTCACAGCAAGAGCACTCGTCGACGCTTGTTCGGAGATTTCAATCACGTCCACTGCCCTTGCTCGAAAGCTTGGCGCCAGTCCCGAGCCATCCGTCACGAGCATCTCTGGCGTCAGAGGCGCTGTCTTTATGCGCTTCCCAACGATTGCAAGTTTGCAGCTCCAAACCCGGAACTCAACCCGGACGTTGCGGCTGACTGCGCACTGCTTGCCCCAAATGGGACTCCGCACCCCCTCTGGACCGTTACAACCAGCCATCATCGAACTCTAGAACGATTTACCAGATCTTTCAGACCCGACCTTTGGAATACCGGGCGGCATCGATATCCTACTCGGAGCCGACGTGTACCCCCATCTACTACGGCCAGGGCAGTTATTCCGTGGAGATATCGTCGGACAGCTCACCGTTGCCGGCTGGATGCTCGCCAGTCACGCACCGGGCCAAGCGACCTCGTCCTCGCCGGCTGCTTGCATGACGACACAGGACACCTCAGCTCCGCCTTGGCACGAGGAGCTAATCGCACTGATGCAACGGTTTTAGGAATTGGAGGACGTGCCACGGGTAATTCGTCAATCTTCTGATGACATCGAGTGCGAGGTCATCTTTGCCGATCATCATTGGGCTGCTGACGGGCGCTATGTCGTCCGCCTCCCGCTCAAACGCGACGGAATTGAGCGACTAGGAGAGAGTTTAACCGACGCTAGAGCATCTCTTTGTTCGCTACAGCGCAGATTGCGGCGTGCCCCGGAGATGGCCATCGAATATGCACGCTTTATGGACGAGTATCTTAGGTGCGGGCACATGCGGTTACTGACCGACGTGGATTTGCACGAGTCGTCGGGCCTCGTGCATTATATCCTGCACCATGGCATCTGGCAAACTGGCGACCACCGGAAAAAACTGCGCGTCGTATTCAACGCATCGCGACCGACATCCACTGGCTATAGCCTCAACGATATCCTGCACGCCGGACCGAAGCTCCAAGCCTGCTTGCCAACTGTCTTGCTCCGCTGGAAAAGGCATTGGATTGCTTTCTGCGCGGACATCCAGATGATGTTTCGGCAGATCTGGATCGTCAAGCGTGACGTGGACCTCCAGCGTATCTTGTAGATCACTGATGACTCTAGCCCGCCGAAGCACTATCAGTGGCTCACTGTGACCTACGGTGAAGCTAGTGCTCCCTATCATTTTCTACGAACGATTTCCCAGCTATGCAAAGATAAAGGCCATGCTTAGCCCGAGGCCGTGCCTGTCGTCAAACAAGATCGATACGTCGATGATATTCTCTCTGGCACTGACGACGTTGAGACGGCTCGACTTCGCCGCGACCAGCTGATCGGCTTGTTGCAAGCTGGGGGCTTCCCTCTAAGGAAGTGGGTGGCCAACGATCCGAAGCTGTTGCGTGATCTCTCTCCAGATGCCCGACTAAGGCCGACCTCGCAACAGCTCAGCGCAGACGGTCTTGTCAGCGAACTCGGCGTCAGCTGGGACCCGATTGACGATTGCTTCCACCTCACGCCACCTACCCTACAGCTACGGCCGACCAAGCGCGCGATGCTTGCCGCTCTAGCACGACTCTTCGATCCCTGTGGATGGATCGCGCCCATTGTCTTAACTGCCAAAATGATCATCCAGGATCTCTGGCGAGCATGACTCGAATGGGATGAGACCGCGCCTGCGGCCATGGCCCAACGCTGGAGCGGATTTCTGACTCAACTGCAGAATGTCCCCAGCATTGCCATTCCTCGCTGGATCAGCTGCAGTCCCGCGACTAGTTTGCAACTCCACGCATTTGCAGACGCAAGCCGGCGCGCGATGGCTGCTGTCATGTACTCGCGCTCTGAGAACCCAGCCGATGGTGTCTGCGTAAGTATTTTGATGTCCAGGATCAAGTTGACCCCCATCAAAAGCTTGCAGCCAGACGCCACTAGTCCAACACGTATAACGATCCCTCGATTGGAGCTACGAGCGGCACTGCTCGCAGCGAGGCTGTTACGCATGGTTGCCAAGGAATATGCTGTGAGCGTTGAGCACTGTCACGCCTGGAGCGACTCCCAGATCGTGCTTAACTGGCTCCGATCATCGGAACCAACAGACAGCTCATTGATCGACAATTACGTGGCTCACATCCAGGAGCTTCTGCCCTCCCACGTATGGAGATATGTTCCAATGGACTCTAATCCAGCGGATGTGGCAACCCGGGGCACGGATCTGTTAACGCTTCAGCAAATGCGTACTTGGTGGGAAGGCCCTTCTTGGCTCGCGGGCCCTCTTGACTTGTGGCCAGCTGAAAACGCAACGTTGCCTAGCTCCTGCAACCCAGTCACTGACGGCACCCTCCAATCTTGTTGTGCTGTTAAATGCACTACGCCAAATCTGCTTGAGAAGTTCTTAGACCTTGGCCGTCTCCTACGCTTCCTCGCTTGACTGCGTCGCTGGATCCGTCGTCGGCTACGTCAAGATCCCGCTCCCTTGCCTTTCGCCCTTCTGATTGACGATTGAGCTGCGCGATGCCTACCTCGTCTGCGTCCGCCTCAGCCAGCGACAATTTTTCGCGCTAGAGATTGCGAGCTTGCAAAAGGGCGGCCGTGTCCCTGCAAAAAACCCACTGCTGTCTTTAGACCCAATCTTCTCCGATGACGTCCTTCGAGTTGGCGGTCGTCTGGTGGAAGGTCCCAGGTCGTCATTTCCAGCTTGATGACGTCGTCGCTGTGGTGGACACCACGCTCCTCCAGTCTAGCGGCACGTGGCCGCTCGGTCGCATCATCTCGGTTCATCCTGGACCCAACGGGCTCGTTCGCGCCGCCACCATCCAGACCGCCACTGGTGAATATACCCATCCCATCAGCAAGCTCTCTCTACTGCCCGTTCGATCGCCTAGTGCCGGCGACGCCGCCTCCAAAGACCCTGTGGCCAAATCTGACCCAGGTACGGCGGGTGGAGACTGAGATCGTTCACGGAACGAGGCGGGCGGGTTGTGCAAGATTTGTCTTGCGCGCCCATGCCCTCCCCTCCCCCTCTTTCTGCTCAAAGAAGAGGGAGCTGCTGCTCGCTTGGTTTCTGCCGGCGCGAGCGAACTGATTTTTTGAGTGGAACAAAACGTGTGTGCACGCCTTGACCTCCTGCTTCGCTGGGGACTCTCGAACCGGACCTCCACGTCGATCTGCCTACTCTAAAATATCTGTTACGGCTGATCTGCCGATCTTGTATTTACTTGACGTCCTAATAAAGAATAATTTAAGCAGGCACCAAATTCCAAAATGACCGACCAATTTAATAATGAAGAGTTTTGGGAACATCCGGGCTTTTTTTTCAAAATCAAGTAAAGTTACATTGGAGCCATATTTATGAATAAAACTTTTTGGAGGTTGAAGCTAAAATTATTGGCTAGAAGGAAAAATTGGATGTTAACCTTAAGGATGAAATTCTAACCTCCAAATTCAGAGCAAACTTAATTTTTACTTAAAAAAACTTTTTTTTTCTTCCTTAGGCTTCGGAAAACATTAATTTTCAGGTTGTAAGAATCGGATTAATAGAAATAATTTGATTAGCATCAAATTTTAAAAGGGCTGAATTAAATTGGCCGACCAACGTTATGATGGCAAAATGTAAAAGTAAAGTAGTCCAACATAATTAAAAATATTATCTCTTTAAATAATTATCCAGACATATAAACATGTAGCTTTATGTGTTACTAAATATACTTTGTTGAACGTAAGAAAAAAATTAGGTGAGTCTGCAATTGTAAGTTGTACCTTTTCTGGATACATTCATAAATATTATTAACCGTTAAATATTAAGGACATAAGATGAGTTGCAGAACATACCTTATTGAGCTCTCACTTTGCTGTTCAACTTCCTTAATTTTTTATTTAGTTAAGACAAAAATACATTGTGGACCTGAAATTAAAAGTGCTGTTTGAATCAAAGTAAGTTCTCCACTTGTTCTAAGTTCGTCTGATTAGATAGTAATATTGACAGAATTATTGTCTTGATTTAATTTAGAAACCTGGCTAAGCAAAGTAAGACCACAACCTTAGACGAACTATTTTATAAGTTCTTTCCAAAATCTGTTAATAAAAATCAAGCAGTCAATTTAAAGAATTTGATCAATTTCATTAGTATATTGCAAATGAGGCATTTATTTTTAACATGATAATGTATTTTGTTAGTCATTTTTAGCATTCACAACGTTCAATTGTCATAAAAAGAAATACAAAGATAATTCTAACACCAGCATACTCTACAACCTTGGTTATAACTACCATAACCAACAACTTACTAAAACTCAACGTTGTCCGACAAATTCGTCAGCCATTCTGGCTTAGCCATTTTTCAATTGTATATAAGCCAAAATATTTTTGTTTGTTTGATCTTTTATCAAAGGAGACACAATTTTAAAGTTCTAGACATATAACGAATTTTGCACTATAATATGAACAGATCACTAAAAACCTGAAGTAAGATTCTCATACTTTAGGCTAAAATTAATGTTTCTCTAATAGCCAATAATCGAAGCTTTGAAGTTGAGAAAGCTTTATCAAAAAATAATGGTCCAAAGGAAATTTATAAAGATTCGAAAAAAAATTTAAAAATAATCTGCCATTTTTTTTTACAATCCTTCATCGAATTCAAAGTACTTACTTTCAAAGAATACACTGATATAACTGTAGAAAAACCGAAATTTTACGTTATTTAATGAGTCAGCCATTTTGATTCAGCCATTTTGAAATTTGGTGCCACTTCAGTTCTTCTTGTTAAGTTGACTTTTGTAACCCTAAAAACAAAGTTTTCCGAAGCATACGAAAGAAAAAAAAAGTTTTTTACCCAAAATCTGACAGTGTGCCTTGAATTTGTAGGTTAGGATTTTATCCTTAAAAATTAATTTTATTTTTTTCTTACACCCAATCATCTCAGCTTTAACCCTCAAAAAGTTCTATTCAGAAATATTGCTCCGACGGAACTTTATTTGATTATAGGGTTCGCACCTGGTGTGCATCCATCAAGGGCAATCACAAGGAGTCCCTCGAGCCCTGCTTCGTGCATAGTGTGCAGTTATGGAAATATTTACAGAAACGTAAGCGAATTTGTTTCCAGCTCGAATGCTGCATTCATGTGGGAGACAAAGACGTACTAAGTACACTGTCTGCCAACAGCTTGAATTTTTACGTGATATGGTATTTTTTCACAAAATCACTTCTAGAAGCCGTTCTACTCAAACTTGTGATATAAAACTTGGTATAGGCCTCAATGAGACTTTGTACTTTAATGCTACATCGCTAAAATTTTAAATTTCAAAAATTTATAGCGCACCTTTATCAAAAGATCAGAATGACCTTCCCCATTTACTCCTTAATTATTTTCTATACAAAATGTATTCAGATTGTTTGATTAATACTATAAGAAACTAGAAATCTTGAAGAACATTCTGTGATTTTTTGAAAGTATGTTATTTACTATTAACGAGTAATGTACGAGTTGAACACAAATGCACTTTCCATAATCGGACGTTTTTGGGCTAGGTTAGTACAGCAGACTTTGTAACGGTGCCTTATGCAAATACACGTACTCCCCTTTACCTCCCAGCGGGAGAGCGACCCAACTCCCTTCAGAACAGTCTCTCTCACTTTCACCTTTTTTTCTATCTTTCTATCTGTATCTCTCTCTTTCTCTCTCTCTCTCTTCCTCTCTCTCCCTCAACGTGAAATAAACTGATAATTTTGTGGTAAAATTAAATAAAAATATACAATATGTAGAGATAATAAGTACAGACATGTATGAATTTTTCAAAGCATTTTTGGTTTGCCGTTCCTATCTTAAAATAACAATGGGTCACGTGATGAAGCATGTTTATTCGTCACGTGATTGGCTGAGACTGATCAAGCGTGGGTAGGTTTGAAAATGAGATTTTGAAAAATCAGTGAAAAGTCATTTTAATTTGTTAGTTAATAAAAATTACAATATTACGTGTTACAAGAAAGATAAAATTATTGTATTTTTCTTTAAAAATACATAAAATAAATGTTTGATTAAATTTTGTGGGTTAGTGCGTGGAACGCGCGGGGGGCGCAGCCCCCTAGTATCTTAAATAAATTTATGAAACGGAATACCTCGAACAAAAATGTGACAAAGTAAAAAAAAAAATTTTTGCAAACTTCAAAACAGCAACGAAAGTAGTAAGGTGTATCAACAGAGACATACACATAACGTAAGCTTGAAATTCTTGCTTATTTCAGCTTAATTTTAAAAAAAAAACCTGTGGACAGCAGATGCTTGGATACACAAGGAAGAATTTCTACATCTATGAAATTAGATGGCAGATAATATAATTATAAACATACAAATACTTTCTACAAAACAATATTGTGTACAAAGATTCTGCAATTATCATTGGAATAAGTATACCTACGATAGGTGAGTATGGTGTTAATATATATTTCAATGTTCAATAACTAAAAAGTAATAAACAGTATATTATATAGGTTAATTCAATATAAACAATATGTAGACTAGGCAGTATAAGACTATGCAATGGCATTAAATCTTCGGATGATTAAAAAACAACCGTCTACCAGCTACGCTGATTACATCTTGAACGTCACGCTCACATTTGTCACATGCGTTCACACACTTATTCGTACTCCATATTTAATACCCAAAATACAATTGTATCCCAAAAATTGACCCAAACTCTCCTGTACTACTACTTTCTTTAACAGTATAGTAGTACATGCCAGTGAATGTCTTTAGGACGTTCATTACACATAGGTTTTTTGACAGATGACAGATATTATTTAAGCATTATAAGTAGATATACTAAAAACAGCATAAGAAATATCCCAAAAAGTTTCAGATCATTTTACTGTGCCCTTTTTTACATGTTTAATTTTAAAATTTGTAATGTAACGTGTAACCTTACAGAAGAATCAAATAAAATTGCATTTATCAGATCTGTAAAAACCTCCTGATTTTTGTTCAATGAAAGATAACTTTCAGATAAATTTGCTTCATTTTTAAATAAATCTATCATTTTTCTTTTTTTGTTTAATAACACAAGAATCAAGGGGCCAAATATGCGTAAAAGCGTGTATGTAAGTACATCTATATGAGAAAAATAATTTCCAGCTTTGCTGTGTATATTTACGCTTCTCCCACCTCTCTAAGATTTGAGCTTACTTCTTTCTCCGCTTACTATGTGATAAACGTCCTTAAGTCAAAAAATTACTGTAATTACAAAGCAAAAATTGTGAAACAAGAAAATGCCATAAAAATCAGTTATTGTATTTGTGCAGTACACACAATTTTTTTTCTAATTTTTGAAACTTTAAAAAAAATAAAAAAAATTGTACAAACGATTATTTATTTATTTTAACAGTAAAAAATTAATAGTAAGTTAAGAAATTGTCACTTTCGTACATATAAAAACTGCTGTGCTAAAATGTTAATTTCTAAGTTTCTGAAAAAAACGTTAAAATGAAATAAAATAATTTCATTAAATAAATCATTTGTTTATCTGTGACATCCCATGTCGAATACTTAGTATCCATCACTATGAGTCACAAAGATTCGTTGTTAAATTTGAAAAAACCAGTAGGCAGTCATGGGACTGCCGACAAAAGTGAAAACTTAAAACTATGAATTATGTTTTTATTTAAGTTCTGAAATGAATTAGTAGCAATCGAAATTATTGACTGTTTTTTAAATAAGTTATCTAAAATTATGGCATTTATATAATTATGTGGGTCGTGATAGTACATATGATAACATGCATATCTTTTCATTACACATATTTTGAATAATAAATTATAAAGTTTGTTACAAGATAATACAAGTATTCCTTAAGTATCCAATTTGTAAATAATCGAATTGATTTTGCTGCAAGAACTCTAAATACTAACGTAAAAGTAACTGTTATTTTAATTTTTTTTTTTTATAAATAATTGAGTTTTCTGAGAAGGCTGTCAAATAATTTATAGAATAATTGTTAGTCACTACTAATAAATTTGTTTAAGGAAGAGAGTAAGGTAATTAAAATTGCAATTAATTATTTAATTATACCTTTATAAGTTAAAATAATTTTAGCATAATGTAAGATAATATAAATCATAATTTAATTCAAAATTATGAACAGTTGTCTCGTCATCACATTTGTCAGTATTACAAAGACAAGAAAAAAATGCATTTATACATTGTTATACGGTTTACTCACTAGTCACGTATACATACCACAAATCGCCGCGCACGTGTGCAACTACGCAGTTGAACTTGCATGGGTAATTGGTACTATTGGATATACACCATACACTTATATGGTAATACTGTAACATGCACTGTATACAATTTACAGTATACACATTGACACATGGCAAAAAGCTATATAAAAATGTAGTACCTAGTTACACTAGTTAAAAGTAATCTCGGTACTCGACTCGGTACTTCAAATGCGCACTTTGCGCACTGCGCAGCGGCTGCCATTACACTCAGAGAGCTATTCACAACGGAGACGAGTGATGCGCAGTACGCATACAGCAGAGTACTCAAAACCACGTAAGATGGCGTGACGCCAGCTTTTGTATCGTTGCTGCCCCTCTCGTGTGCTGTGATATAGTCTCCCAACGCATAGAGTAGCTGTCCTACCGTATAGCAGTGGAGGCATGTGTTTTTTCAACGGTTCTGTCACTGCTATACGCCGTGACAAGTTATAACTGTGCAGCAAGGTGCTTTGTACTAAGTACTCGAAGTATAATATTTTAACCATCTGCTCTCTCAACGTTGGCGATCCTCTAAAATTACGTGTTCTCAAAGAAAAAAAGGATTGTTATATTATAATTATACTTAATAATATACATTTAGTCATTATTAAGTAACTTTCGTCACTATTAAATCACTTTTTTTATTATTTGATGGTGTAATTCAAATCTTATAGTCGATAATTTTATTAAAGAGCCATTTCTTTTCATTAATCTGGGATAATGCACTAAAATATGAAATCTTGGTTTTAAATGACCGAAAAACTTAATGAACAACTTATGATGATCATTAATCAAAATTTTCAATTGTAATATTAAACTTCAATAACACGAGAAAAGACTTACAGTGTGTCAACGTAATGTTCAATTATATAAAAGTATATTACAATGCAACGAATACAAAAGAAATACGTGCGATATACGTGCGATATAGAAACAATGCTTTCTTTCTTTGAGAACACGTAATTTTAGAGGATCGCCAACGTTGAGAGAGCAGATGGTTAAAATATTATACTTCAAGTACTTAGTACAAAGCGCCTTGCTGCACAGTTATAACTTGTCACGGCGTATAGCAGTGACAGAACCGTTGAAAAAACACATGCCTCCACTGCTATACGGTAGGACAGCTACTCTATGCGTTGGGAGACTATATCACAGCACACGAGAGGGGCAGCAACGATACAAAAGCTGGCGTCACGCCATCTTACGTGGTTTTGAGTACTCTGCTGTATGCGTACTGCGCATCACTCGTCTCCGTTGTGAATAGCTCTCTGAGTGTAGACAAGGAGAGAGTACTGAGCTTTTGTCGGTAAGGTGGAGTGCGCCAGCATATGGTAGTATGTGTATTCATGCGGCCATACCCCGCCGCGCCACCAAGCTACTCTCTTTTTCTCTACCACCGGCAAATACAAAGCGGGCTCCCTCTCTTCTTCCGCCCCCCTCCTCCCCATTAAATTCTCTCGCGCTCACACGTGACTCTCTGCAGAGATCGCTTTGCTTTTAAATGAGAGTGATCTGATGCGAAACCTAGAGTTTTTCCCCATCTAAAATCGTCCAACGAGTCTAAAAAAGTTTTCACTTCAGAAAGCCAAAACTCAGCGATTTCCGAACGCCAAGCGGTACACTTGTTCCTGTAATTAAGTGATATATAACTTACTACTTTCGAAACAACCTACCGTCTCAAAACTCGAACTACGCGTGTAACCTCCAACAATCTTATAAAGCGCTCATCTTACAACGTCAATTCACAGTGGTACGTCCAAGAATGTGAATAATCAACAATTTTGACATCTTACAGCAACTAGTACTTAACGTTAAATCCGAAAGATCAACAGTTGTAACTATCAATTACTGTGTAATTATTGCACCACGACTGTAATCGTGTCAATCGAGAGTAATTAGGTTAATCTCTGATTAGTCGTTTGGATCCCCAACTTAACACGTCCTTCTTAAGTGCAAGAGTATAAAAACTTCTTGCACGTAACAATTTTTACTCAGTTTTTTTCATTTAGTGCTCCAAAGTAACTATAAAGGTTGAAGAAAGAGTTCTATTGCGTCTTTTAAACGGATGTAAAACTTAGTTCAGTGATTAAGCTACGTGCTAGAAGCATACAGTTAAAGCAAATGTAAGGTTTAGTTTGGTGATTAAGCTGTGTGAAAAAAACTCGAGCATACCAGGCCACTGAAACTCGCCTAAAAAGTAAATCAAGGAGGAACAAGAAAGAAAGGACCGTTGACTTGGATTCCAACGTCAAAAGCACCAGCCTAATGCTTATCATTGCCATGAGCACTCTCGTGTAGGATTAGAATCATCGTTGCAGTCAATCTTGTAAGATCTTGCAACTGCATGCGCGCAAGCAGCGGCTAACCAACGTTCATAGAAGTAAGTCAAGTAATGGAAACTATAAATTGTAGAAACATCGTTGATGCGAATTTGAAATTTTTTTATTTATACTATTTGTAAAATTAACTATTTCTGGCTTTTCTAAATGTATTAAATCATTAGATTAGACATAACTTGATTTATGATTATATTTTTTTTATCAATTTAAAAATATTCCAATTACTGTATTATATAAAATAGTCCAAGATTTAAAATTCTAATTGATAGAGAAATAATTTTTACTTTGATGAATAAATTAAAAATCAAGGAAAATTCAAACAGAAAACGTATGACAAAGACTTTTACAAGGACGTGAGATAAAAAGACGAATAAGATACGCCATTATTGCATTACATAAGATATAAATTCAAACAGTAGGTCAACGCCAGCTTGGGTATGATACACTTACACTACTGCACACATATAACTCGGCGAAACCTAACACCACAACGCCAACTTAGCCATTTAAATGAAAATTATATTGTAAGTAAGAACAAATAAGGCCTTAGGTTTGACGGCTGGTTCCTAATAAAAATTAAATTTATTTGTTTGTAAAACGAATCTACAAGTTCCGCCCTTCACTAATAAAAGTTCGGACATATCACTGTCATTTTAATTAGGCTAAAGTAAATTAGAAACAGAAAATTAAAATTTACACTCAGAATAAGTAATGATCCACACTATAACAAGAAGTGATCGAATTTCTATGATTGGGGCTGCTCATAACAAAGTGGATCAGGGACTTGGCTCGTATGCTAAAGGCCAAGGGTTTTAATTTTTTTGGAAACTATTCTTTTATTTGTTTATTTTTTTTTTTTTTCATTTAATTCGTTGAAAAAAAAAAAAAATATTCATAAAATTTAAAATGTGTGGTGTGGTGGTATTGTGTGGTGTACAGGGGACCAGAAGCACGTCAAGAGGGATGGAGTGACGGGTGGAGAATCAAGCAAAATCCACTTCCGTTACACATTTTCTTAAGGTCACCAATCTGAAATCGTTTATTTACTTTCTAGTGCAGAGCGTCCCTATAGAAGTACAATTTTAATAAAAAAGTGAAAGAATCACGATTACTTACATACTAATTTATATCCTAAAAAAATTGTAAGATAAGTTAAAAAATACAATTTATACAAGATTAATTAACTTTCACATTGATTCCAGTGACAAAAATTTTATAGTTCTCACTTCTACTAGAGGTCTCGAGACCCACACGTTTTCTGACTATTAATTTAAGACTAAAATAATGACCATGCTAGTGGCGTGTCACTTATCAAAATAAAGACAAAGAGTGGGGTTTTGAGTGTGGTAGTTATTATACTTTTGATCCAGTTGTTGGGAGAATTAAATGATTTTGTGTTTTATATTTTAGAGATAATTTTCAAGATGATCATTCAATTTAGAAGGTTAGTTGTGTTTCGAATAAAAAGAGTACGTCTCTTTGTGTTATTTTAGACTTCCGTTAACAATAGGATAACAGCAGTTAATGACAGTGAAAAAAAGTATATAGAACCATGTCATTTGGCAAATTTAAAAATCTAGCTGCTGTTGGTCACAGAAGGCTATAATGCTATTATATATTATACCAAAAAAAGTCTCTTCAGAAAAGTTAAATAAGAAAATTTTTCTTTTGTTGTAAGGTATACCATATTTCTCACGAAATATGCTTTTTGTTTCCATGAAATGTGATCTTTATTGGATAGGGATCATTTTCTCAATTATTGACTACAGTACTAGTATATTACGCTACAAGAAAAGAAGGTACAGCATTTCTTCAGGTGTGTAGTTGCCTCACGAGCTGAAAATGTGAGAGGCAAGTACTCGGGAGTCGATGCTGTACTTTTGTCCTGTGTAGTGTACATGGTTTTTCACCTACCTTCGTTGAAGTATGACATTTTTTCCACGATTTTAGGGTAAAGAGAGCAACATTAATTTCTAGGTGAAACTCGAATTTTTTGCCTACTAGAAAAGTATTTTTGCGTCATGTGTATGGAAGTAATCTCCCAAGCCATAGGCAAGAATTGAAAACATGCAAATTGTGACAAAAAATTTTTTTATGAGCAGAAAAAATTATTTGTTATAATTAAACTGCTAAACCAAATACAGATATTATACTGAGACTCTGGTAGGGGCAGTTAAGTATTAACCTACAAAATTATTGCATATTACATCACCAGGGCAACAAGTATAATCATAAGCCCCTGGAGGATGTGACTGGGTCATATTTATGCCTTAGTTGCGTATATTATTTTTCTTACCAAGGTGCAAAGTGCAATTTCGCGCCCGTCAGCACATTTTAAGCTCAGAATATCAATCTGAGTTCTAGGATAGAAAAATACTTTGGTCCTAGAGGACACAAGAAATACCTTTTTTGCCACGAACCTAAGGTTATTTCAAAGGCTCAAAGTGTTGCTCAAGGACGCGAAGTGGTAATTGCCCTTTGTGCCCATGGTTGAAGAAAGTATTTTAAATGTGTCATATTCACTAATACTAAGATTAGAAATTTTTTTTTTTCATTCTTTTTTAAAAACCTCTAACACTTGACTTTATGATCATGTTTTAAGATTCATCGGGGCAGCCAGGTGTAGACTATCCCATATTAACATCGATTCCTGCTACGTCATTCAAATGTCAAGACCAAAAAAGTGGTTATTATGCTGATCAAGAGACGCATTGCCAGGTAAATAACACTAATTATATAGTTTAAAAAAACAAATGTCACATATTTTATTGTTTTTTTTAATTATACTAAAACATTTAAATAATCAAACGGTACATACAAGATCGTCCCCTTTTGCTATGTCAATTTCTACGAATCTAAAATATTTTAAATAGAAAATCTCTATAACACTTAGTTTTTTGTAATCAAATTAAAGTAAGTTTAGCTCAAATGTCTTACACAAGCATTTTGGCGTTTTGTGGTATCTAAAGTCAAGTTTTTTTATAGTAGGAGGTATAGTAAGCGCTATAAGGTAGTCTGACTTACAAACAGAAAAAAAAAGTTTCCACACTACTAATTATTGTTTTACTTTAGGAAGATTTATGAATGAATTAAAATCTTTGGTAAAAAAAAGGAAAGCTTGAAGAGGTTGTCTATTTATTTACTATTCATCTCTTTTCAGAGTTTTTGGTAAACTATAAAAATGAGATCATAAGAACAGGCTGTTCACAAATTAGGTTAAACGTGAGCTCTTATCTATAGTCGTACTATCATTACTTCAACACAGTTAGTCATTGGATAATTTATCGTACTGAAACTTTTAAGTATAGGCTTATACTAATAATGTAATGTAACTAACCGTTATAATCTCATTTTTTCTACTTTTTTTCTTGTAAATATTAAAAATTTTGTTATATAGGGTATCAGCAGAATAATTTTCACTTAAATTTATGGTAAATACATATCACTTACTTCTGTAACAAATAAAATATTATATTCTAACAGCAATACGTAACACTAAGTAAATAACTAGTGCATGCGAGTCTCTTTAACCTGTCTAAAGTTGAGACTTGTTAAAAAATAATTTATAGTTAATAAAAATTTATTTGAAATATTTTTCAAGGTAGACTGTTCGAAAACAAATCCTGAGCTGTTTTGCCATGCATAATGACAGCAAGTTTCTTAAATCGTTATACGAAATTATCTTGCTACTCTAAGTACAAGTACATAATTTAGTTACCACGTGGTTGAGGAAGTCTCGTATTTAATTTCATTTACAAAGGAGCAAATCAACTAAAAAAGTAAACCGTATGAAAAGCACTTCTCCCTTAACTAACTTCTGAAAAGCACAATAAAGAATAGCATAAATTCAGTATGATGATTTTTAAGAATAGGATGACATTATAGAAACTAAAGTAAAAAAAAAAATTTAGTTATTAAGTGAATGAATTTAAGATACCTGGCACATTAATTTTTTTTTATAGGATACTAGGAGTGTAAGCTATATTAGAGTATTTGGGTGAAAGCTCTGTAAAATCTGAAGAGCACATGAAGGTAAACAGCGTTTTTCTTCATAATATGTTTTGTTGGTGAAAAAGGTGGAGGCTAGTCATGGAGGGGGGGGGGTTTAATACTGGAAAAATGCAACAGTCAGTTTAACCTTCCGAATTTTTACTTTTTCATAAGTGTATTTATTATACCAGCTTTTCAACACTTTAAAGAAGTTCATTATTATTTCATTGGGCACTAAACTTAAAAAATTTTTTTTTTATTTTTTAGTTACATAATTTTTACCAAAGAATTTACAGCAACACTCCAATGGAATATCTTGTAAATACTAAAAATATTTACCATATAAGCCGCGGAAAGTTTAAATTGATCATTTGGTTGTTTATAACAAACGAACAAAAAGAGTTTTTGATGAATTATACATTAATGTGAAAAGTGATAACTTGATACATATCATAGCATATAGCTATGCGTCCATGCGCATTACGATGTGGCTTTTGAGGTTTTTTTTTCGTTTAAAATAGATAGCTTCTGTCAGAACAGTAACATTGTTATGATTCTTTTTGCAAGATAAAGTTAATTAGTTCTAGAATATAGGAAAACTATAGGGAAAACAAAAAGTTCTTTTTTCAGGCTGGAAAATTTAAACGAAACAGAATTATTAAAAATTCTGTATTCAACGATATAATTAAATTTACAATGAATGAAATAGTACGTACTGTAATATGTTTTTAATTATGTACCTTGTAAAGATAATTATTTTAATAAAACTTGATGATTCAAAGTCCGTAGTAGTGGACATAACCTCAATAAATATCGATTTATGCTTTTTTTATCGTAGTCTCATAGCAGATTGAAATAACGACTAGAAAATGTTGGTAGGAACTGCAGCTGGAATCTAAATGAGCAATTACTACAATTAATAAAATACTACAGTTGAAAGCCAAAATAAGCTCCAAAAATATCAAAGCATATCATTTTTGGGTTTCTGTGCCCAGCAGCATATGAGTTCGGAATCAACACTTTCGACAAAAAAATGGTGTTATGCTTTTTTTGTTTCTTAGCATATACGGATTATGAGTTCTAGAGTATAAAAAAACTATACAAAAAATGAAAAAAAATTTGTGTAAGGTTAAAAAACACAAGAAAAAAAGATTCACAAAGTTTTTTACTTATCGTTAAAATTAACAACAGAATAAATGAATAAGTAAGTGTCTTAGTGTATTTTCCAATATATATCTTTAAATTTTGATTACTGTGATGTTTCTTAATATTTTAAAGTCCATACTTGCAGACAGAACATCAATAAATACCGATTGATGCTTTTTTTGTCGTAGTCTCATAGCAGATTGAAATAACGACTAGACAGTATGGGTAGAAATTAAAGCTGAAATCTTAACAAATAACTACTACGATTAATAAAAGAAAACTGTTGAAAGCCAACACAAATACCAAAAATAATAAAGTACTTAATTTTTGGATTTCTGTGCCCAGCACCATATGAATTCGTAACTAAAACTTAAGCTAAAAAACGGTTTTATGTTTATTTTATTTCTAAACACATGGATTATCAGTTCTAGAGTACAAAAAACTATACAAAAAATGTAAAAAAATTTTTGTTAGGTTGAAAAACACAAGAAAAAAAGATTCACAAAGTTTTTTACGTATCGTTAAAATTAACAACACAATAAATGAATAAGTGAGTGTCTTAGTGTATTTTCCAATATGTGTTTTTAATTATACTTATCGTGATGTTTTTTAACATTTTTAAATCCATACTTGCAGATGTAACATCAAAAAATAGTGACCATGACACAACAGTCGTCATTTATAATGATATAAGCTGATCATGAAACTAACAGAAACTACAGCTCCGGAACATTACCACTAAAGAGACAATATAACATGAAACAATATCGAGACCTGTAAGTTTTTTGATTTCTGACCTAAAAATGATGTAGCTTTATAAATAAAACTTTTGATACAAAAAATAATATGGTGATTTTTCTCTTCTAAAAACACAGGTTGCCTGTCGTAAAATAATAAAAAAAATATAGAAATGATCTAAAGTAATCATTTTCTGGTTGGAAAGCTTGAAAAAATAAAAAATTATTTATAATTGTCAATTTAACGATAGAATTCACATCGGAATAAATAAATTAGTGAGCGCTTTAGTGTGTTTTTAAGTTTGTGTTTTTTTTTTATAAGTACTTGAATATTACTGCACATTTTTGTCAACAATAATATGTTTACATTATACATCATCATCACAAAAAATCTTGTTTGTGACGATATTGGTTTCAATAAAACTAACACAATCTATAGATACTAAACGTTAGCACAAAAAAGTGAGCATTACCTTTCAAGAAGAATCAAAATATCCTTTTTTTTGTTTTGTGCCCTTAACAACATATTAATTCGTAATCCTTTACTACAATTCATCATCACTACTTGTTCTAGAAAAACACCAGTAGACTCTGTTGCATAACCATGCTACTTTTTTTGCAAATACTGTTCTGTTTTATGGATTACTTTCTTCTTTTTATGGTCACCTATCTTTTTATCACTTGTATTTATTAAGAACAGTTAAGTATCTGATAAATATATATACACTCCTATTAAATAAATTAGTCAATCTATCTCTTCTGCTTTTCTGTCTTGAATGTCTTGTCATACGTAGTCTATGTTTGTGATGCCAACTTTTACTTGCATTTCATGGCAGAAATATTAACAGAACAGTAAATTGTTAAGAGATTTGGCAGCCATGCGTAAGCCTTTTATGCATACTGGAACTCATTTTAGCCCAAGCATATAAAATATAATAAATACATCCAGCAAGTATCTAGGCACAGAATTTCGAATTTATGGTAGTCAGTCTGTTTGCCACATCGAATAACAGCTAATACTGTTGATTAATTACAAACAAGTTTTTCATCAACACCTAGAACGATGAAGAACTACGTAAAATTGCTTTATTACAAAATTTTTGAAGGTGATGAAGAGTCAGTGAAATGTTGAACTATAAAAGGTATGAATTTATATTTAAGTATCAAAAGTATAGTTGATAACGATTTTTTCATAATTTTTTGACCTGCAAAACAATCAAAAACTACCTGAAAGTGCTCAATTATACTGTTTTTTCAGTTAGAAACGATTGGTAATGTGCTCGATTAAAACTAAGTATCGATTTGTAATTAACAATAAACTAGCAAAAGTTTAGAAAATATTTGTCATTATCTAAGTTTATTTTAAAATAAAAGAGATAAGCATAACTTGATCTTTAAAACTGGCTGAACAAAAAATCAAGATCTCACGTAAGTAATAACAATGTGTTGCCTATCGATATACAAGGTTATGTAAACACTCAATAAATGCTTTATAAATCTACAATAACTTTTACGCTGACTTTGCGTAACATACAGGTAACTTAGTAAGCAAAGTGGTAGTTAGTGCTAAGTAAAAGTAATAAGTACTATTCTGAAGTCTGAAAGGAAGTAAATTAAGCTTATAATTCTAACGACTGAAAGAAATTTTAATCATGATTTCATTTATTACATCGGACTGAACCATTTATAATTCGGATGTCAATTTTTTTAAAAAATATCTTAGCCTTACGGTTCCAACGTTAAGTAAGTTAGTCGTTATATTAATCTGTTACGAGGTCAATACGACCAAAAGCATAAAACGCAATTTTCAAAGATATGTCTGCAACAATAGTCTTAAAAATGTTGAGTGATTGATAACTGTAGACAATCAAATAAACATACTTAAAACACACTACGACACAAACTATTTCAATCATTATAACCGTATTGTCTTAAAAAGTTTTATTTTCTAGATCTTTCTAACCTCTAAATGATTCCTTCAGATCTCTTCTATATTTTTTTTTTATTTTACAATGGAGTGTACTTAAAAAAAAAATGTAACGATACTATTTTTCAGCAAAAGTTTCAGATACAAAGCTACATGATTTTTAGGTCAGACACCCAAAAACTTCAATATTTCGATATATTTTAATGTCATATTGGCTCTTTACTGTGAATGTTCCAGTACTGTAGTTTCTGTTAGTTTCTGTAACAGTTTATATTAATATAAATGATGACTTTCGTGTCATAGTCACTACTTTTTGATGTTATATCTGCAAGTATGGACTTAAAAATAATAAGAAGCATTACAATGACTTAACTTCAAAGACACATGTTGAAAAATACACTTAGACACTTACTTATTTATTTATTCTGTTGTTAATTCTAACGATACGTAAAAAACTTTGTGAATCTTTTTTTCTTGTGTTTTTTAACCTAACACAAATTTTTTTTCATTTTTTGTATAGTTTTTTTATACTCTTGAACTCATAATCCGTATGTTAAGAAATAAAATAAGCATGAAACCGTTTTTTTGTCGAAAGTTTCAATTCCGAACTCATATGCTGCTGGGCACAGAAACCCAAAAATTATATGCTTTGATATTTTTGGAGCTTATTGTGGCTTTCAACTGTTCTTTTATTAATTGTAGTTATTGTTCATTTAGATTCCAGCTGCAGTTCCTACCAATATTTTCTAGTCGTTATTTCAATCTGCTATGAGACTATGACAAAAACAGCATGAATCGGTATTTATTAAGTTTATGTTTGCAAGTTTGAGTTTACATCATCAAGTTTCATTAAAATAATTATCATCAAAAGACAAATAATTAAAGAACTCATTGCAGTACCTATTATTGCATTTATTTTATATTTTACTATTTCGTTAAATCAAGAATTTTTGATAATTTGGTTTCTTCTAAATTTTGTAGCCCGAAAAAAAGAACATTCATTTTTTTCTGTAGTAGTAATATATTTTAAAACAGATTAACTTCATCTTTCTGAAACAATTATTACAATGTCATTTTTTTGAAAGGAGCTATGTATTTCAAACCATAAAAACCCAAAAAAATACACTATACACCCCTTCTAGCCTGGGTCCTGAAAGGTAGACGTATATAGAATAGAAGCAATAGAAGAGGAAGTGCGAAGTAAGTAACGGTTAGAGTCGATCAGCTAGAGACATGAGAGTGAGAGGATCAGGTCCACGAAACTGAAAGATTTGTGCAACTTTTCTTACAAATCAGAAGTGTTTACTCATGGCAACTGCCGATCACTTAACTTAAGGTAATACAGGAAAGAGAGAGCTATCAGAACAATTAACTTCAAAGACAGAGGATCCAAAAAGTTGCAAATCAGCGCTATTTTATTAATTATATTAGCAGGGATGACTTGGTAAGTACTAAAAAGTAAAAAATTTTGGTTTTATTTTTTGTCCTCTACTTTTAGGAAAAATTAAAAGAAGAGGCACTTTCTTCACTGAATCAGAAAAAAGATTCATTACCTTACTAACATACAGAGCAAAGTCACAATAACCGTTGTTATCCCTAATCACGAAAACTACTCAACCTCTGATTATTGATACTTTCTTAATAATTCTAGTACAGCTTATATACTCAAGCTGTAATTAACAAAGCAATTAATAACATAAAAATTTTTCAGAAATACGCAAATTCTGAACTTTCATTCTTTAGAAATCGCTAGGTGGCGTAGAAGTTAAATCAAAGCGACCTGTAATTGAAGTAAGTAGATCTCGTAATAATATACACGAGCAAATTGCTTAATATCGTAGTTCTTTACCAGCAGTATATCAAGACAGGAGACGCGAATTGTAACTCGGTACAACCAGCTACCAACGGCAATCTTTTCCAATAGAAAAACGACTTACGTTAAATTTAATCTCAACGCAACAAAAATAACGAGTGCCACGAATAAAAAGCCGTCTGAACGCTAATGTCTTAGGTGTGATACCAGAAGACATCGAGTCAAAGTACAGTCAGCTCTAATAATTAGGAGTTTTGTGGTCGCTCTTGCAGCTAACCTGATCCTTTTGGAGCAAATTTTGCTACAACAGCAAGCCAGGAAGAACAACCCTTACAAGTTCGGGCGGCCACATCAACTGGATATTTCATAAATCTCCTTCTTGGTGGTTCGTCCCAACGGCATACCCACAGAAGTGGTACTCTCCAGGCTAACTTTCTCGACCAACAGTGAACAGTTGGTTCTCTGGGGAACGATCTAAAGACCATATATTCTTCGACCAGTGGCGTACATCCTTTCAGATTGGCTTTCGTACACGCAGACTCCAAGAGTAAGAGTCAAGCTACCCGCAGCTAGCAGTCCATCATCCATAATAATAATAAAAATAATAATAATAAAAATAACAACCATAGTAATTACAGATATCACTGTTATTAATTTATGGGGAGGTATTATATCAAATTATTATACATTGACCTCTTTGACAAAGTTTTTCGCACTCTAGCGATTGTTACTGTAAAAATAAATGCGACGTTTTTATAAAGTAAAAAAATTAAGATAACGTAATTTAGATGGAAGAGGTCAATATATAATAATTTAACATAATATTTACCCATCAATTAATAACATGGCTATTTATGATATCGGCGTTCGACCTAAGACACGCCTCAACAGAGCAGTGGAGAAGGTTTTCCTCCTAGGCTTTGGTGGCAAAGTTGGTTAATGCGCCTTTTTGCCAAGAAAGAAGCCCAGGTTTGACTTCTGGCCGAAAAGGATAACTTTTTTCACTGCTTTGTAATTTTAAATGACAAAGTTTTTCGCACTCCAGCGATTTTTACCTTAAAAATAAGCGTGACGTTTGTATAAAATAAAAAAAATATAGAAAGCGCAATTTAGATGGAAGATGTCAATATTTAATAATTTGGAATAACAATTCTTAAAATAATAATATTCATAATAATAATAAAAATAATAATAATAATAATAATAATAATAATAATAATAATAATAAGGAATGATTAGAAGGACCACCACTGGCCCTTTTTAGTGCCATCATAAGTATTTACGTTCCCTAATTAACCATCGACCTCATCGGTTTTTAGTGCCATCTACCGTTTAACTACCTTGTCAACAAATACATTTTTACTACCATTTCCGGTAACGACTCGTTGATTAAAAGACCATATAAGGCCAGACTGCTAAACCTAGTCAGTCATTTACTGGCAGACGTCACAAGCGGAGTTGGTCATCACGAGGCTGGAAGTCCTGGCCATTGATTACCCTACATTACCTTCTTGACTCTTAGCATTCAACCAGGAATTACTCATCTTCTTAAATGTTTGCGTTAGATGAACCTGATAGTGACACTCTGAAGGAAAAATGAACTTGAGTAAATAGGACAGTCTCCAATAGGCAAGCATCACGAGCCAATCTCTCTAACTCAGATCATCAAAACGACTAAGCTCTGCAAAAAATTGATGTCTGATTTCTTGATCAGTGGAATAATATGTATTTGTATTCATTGTGACGGTAAAAATATAGTAATGCGCCACCCTAGACGGAAACACACATGTAAAACACTTACTTAGAAAATTTAATGCCCCGACCAAGCATGAAAGTTATACGCTGAACACCCATGGGTACAACAAACTTACGAGAAAATTACACTGTATCAAACATAAACGCTCATTCCAGTAGCTCATGGAAAGCAAGTAATCGAGAATGATAGATTTATTTGCAATACAAATTACGATAACAATAATCATGGACAAAATAAGATGGTACCACATCATTTTTTAGAAAAATTTGAGTCTGGTTAAGCATATAAATATTATTTGAACGTTTAAGATCAAAGTATATTACCCCTGAATTATACAGGGAATTTTAACTATAAACGTCCAATATAAAACACATTGTCATCACATAATTACTTGGCAACAAATGTACCAATATTGGATGGCGATCCCGTTAAGTTACCTCTTTTTGAACAAATAGTAAGAATAGTATTGTGGACAGTAGGCCCTTTATATGTAAAATTTTTTATAAGTTCACTAGCAAATAAATTAGAAGAAAAGGCAGCCGAACTGAAAAATAGAAATAGTAGCATCGGTAGCGTCGATACATTATTAGCGAAATTCGAAGTAACCATACAATATAAAGTTAAACTAGTAAAAATAAACTGTAGTTACGTTCAAAAAATATGCAATAAAATAATAAATTTATACGGTTTAGACATAACACTATCGCCTAAAGTATTGAAAGAGAACACTAAAAAAGAAGCCTTAACGCAACACACATACAAGATTTAAACACCTCATAACTACAGAGTAACATGCCTTAATCCAAAAACATTGGTCAAAGCTACAGAAGCCACTTTTAAAGTAGAAAGTGGTCTTACTCTACGCAAAATAATACCAGTGCAAATTAAGGCTTGAGTATACCTAGCAAAAACTTGTGCAAGGGATACAAATTATCATATGTGCAGCCACGAACAATCAGAAGTGTGCGACAAGACAGAGACAAACATAACGGCCAGGGATCACCAATTTTGCTTGTATTGCAATAAATACGTAAAGCGTATTACAAAATTATGTATGAAACTGGTAGCAAATGCGATGAATAAGAAAATTCGAAACTTACGTGTACAAGCGAGTGACTTACTAGGGCAAGTAACTGTGTGGCACTCTGGATCTTCTGATCGAAGGTGCAGATCTAAGTGATAGGAGAGGAAGTGTAATGCAAGGAGTGGTCAGAGTAGAATAAATAGAAACATGAAAGTGAGAGGACTAGGACCACGAGACTGGAAGACACGTGCAACTTCCCTCACATATAAAAAGTATTAGTAAAGTCACTGATCTACAAGCCGTGCCTTTATTTGTTCACGTATCAAGAAATCCACGTAAGAAACGAACTTGCAAGTCCCACTGAATAAAAATTTTGTAGCGAAATTTAAGTGAATATTCTTGTTATTTAAAATATTTTAATTTTTTTTGCAGAAATTCATCAATTTGTTAAAGAGGCACTTTTTTCGATAGCATAACTTTTTCTTATTATGTTGCAACAAGACGTTCTTAAGCTTATTTTATTCTTAAAGACTTGTACCTTCAACTATTTGTGTATGGCAAACCAATTTCAGCTAGGTGAGCATCGCAAACGGGATTATGTAAAAGACTTTGTTCATCTGGTAGGTGCAACTTTTATCTTAATTTAGAAAAACAAAGTTCAATGTACGCTCTGTAAAAACTAAAATGATTTTTAATGTGAAACATCTTATGGCAGACAGTAAACAGCTGCGTGAGGGGAAATATAGAACAAAAAATCTGATCCACTCCTCCGTTGCTGTTCACCCCACCACTGAGCACTCCTCTCTCTATTATCTTCTCTTCTTCTCCCTAAATATATACATGCGCTAATACTTGTATATCCATTTAATCATATATACGGTAACTATATAACTATTGATTTGTATACATCGCCTTTTTGATATTAAAGTGTACTATTGTGTGCTAACAGTATATTACGTATATGAAGCTGTATAGAAGTATATATATACATACATTTATATGTGTAATTAAATATTATACATTTTATACATCTATCGTACACATATTATACGTAAGAAAACAAGTAAGCATATATTACATAAATATATTTGCGTTGAAAAAATTTTCAAATTTCTCTAACTTCGGGAATCGAACCCCCAAACTTTGGATTGGTAGTCTGGGACCTTATCTATTATGGTACGCATCACGCAGATCTGATTTCTGTTCTTACTCCTTATAAATACCAACCGAGAAATTTCTGAATTAGAAAATTGATCGATAATTTAGCGTTTTTCATATTATATGTAACTCAGCCCACTTATTGCAAATAAAATAGTTATAATTATTTTTCAGTGGTCAAATAAAGTTAGAATTGTGTTGAAAAGTTTATTTTGCTAATATCTCATAACGGTTTTAGATGCAAAAAAAATAAAAATACCAGTGAGTAGGGCAAAAAACTTTCTACCAATGAGCACTTTTTTTTGTTTCGACAAGCGCAAAGTGTTGTCTCCTGTTGTGCGCGCTCTCTCTGTCTATATTGTACTCATACAGGTACACCTATAGGCACTTTTCATTGCTTTTGTCAGTATTTTGCACTTGTAAGAAATTCGCTTGTAATTCGCCGACTCTTTATAGTTTTACATTTTAGTTTGTATGATCAATACCTGTTATTTTATATGGGCTCACATATTCTAAATCATATTCATTTTTCATTGCTCTGTTAGCACATAAACCGTAGCTTCCTTAAAAAAATATTTTGTATTCAGTTTGCGGTTATAGTAATACTTCGATCGCTATTTTACCTGAACTTGATTCACTGCTGCAACGGTTCTTATTTCTGTCAGGGTGTCAACTTACTTTTTTAAACATTTGTTTGAAATTTGGCCCTTGAATGGCAGTTTAATACCAGATGTTGCTCTTGCTCTTTATTGGAAAATGAGTTCGTGTAGTGAGTATCCAGTACTCTAATGGTCTATTGTGTTGTACGACTGTATGTATATCGGTAGATAATAATCGCAGTGATCATTTTGTTCTATGTAGGCCTTGATGTACTCCATAAGAGTGTGATGCACACGTTTGATGGTTTCGTTTATTTGTAGGTGGCATGCTGTGGTGCAGCCCATTTTATCTAATTTAAACAACCTTGCAAGTTTGTCTATGCTTTTGTTCAAAAAATGAGTGCCTCAGTCCAATACTAAATGTTCCAGTGGCCTAAAATATGTTTTAAACTTATCTGTACTCGTTCATAACATTTCTTCAGGTGTTGCTCTTTTCACAAGTGCGAGGACGATAAATTTCATTAGTCAGTCTTGTATAGATCGCTGACGGTTTACTAATGAGCCCGTAGAAGTCTATAAAAATCTTTTCGAACGGTCTACTGGATTTGTCGGTAATAAGCATAGCTTGCTTGGTTTTAATTCGGACGAGTTTTTTCGTTTGATATGATTCGCATCCTAGAATGACAGAATGACTAATCTCACATCTGAGCGTATGTTTCTCCAGCAGTAGTCTTTGGCAATCGTGTTAAATATCTTGTTCAGTTTCTTATTTCCACCTATTGCCACCTCGTGGTATTCTATGACGATTCTGAATTTTTAATCTGCTAGTGGGATTCCTAGAGTGTTTGTGTTGAGTACTTTTGCTAGGCGTATATCTTTCCATATCTCCTCAAAGGTATGGACAAAGTATCCCCACTGGGATAGATTAAGGATCAGTAGGTTTCAAACGATCCCAAACGTTTTTATTTCATCTGCTACTATTACTTCTTTCAGGGTCTTAATACACTTTTTAGTATTTAATATAAGTGCCATTTTTTCGAAATGCTCCGTTACATACGTGTGCATAATTATTACTCTTCTTGCATTTGTCATTTTAGCTCCTCCTATGGTTCTCTTTTCGTTGTTCATGCATGTTGGATTAATGCATCCTCTTTCGTGCAGCGCATCTATGACCTCTGTATTGAGTACCAGTGCTAGATTATCTAAGTAATGTAATGAGTGTCCCTTAATCTTGTTTAGTTTTTGTAATATGGGTGGATCTTCCCCTTTCCTTGGTACCCACGGTAAAACATCGGTTGTAACTACGTCTTACATACTTTATACTTCCCCATCGATGGTGGATGTGTAACTGTTTTGTCCCCCAATCTTTCGTTTTCACTATCCGTTTCATGAAGCGCTTCATGGTCTCCTCCTTGTTCTGTACTTCCACGTGGTGGAAGCCATCTTCATCCTGTGTTGCCGGTTGTTTGTTTTCATCAATTAGTTTACTAATATTCCCGTATGTACTCGTTTCTTCCTTCCTTTGTTTTTGTTCCATTTCTGGCTGCCTCTTGACATTTCCACCCCGTTTTCCTCGATCCATCCTCTTATCTTCTTTTTCCGCTTTCCTGATCTTCCTAGCTACTGCTTTGGTAATTGTCTACCAGCTCTTTCCTGGCTCACGATTTACTGTGTGAGAAACTTGTATGAGAGGAGTATAGTGAGCGTTTTCACCAATGCCCTAAAGATGTACATGAAAAAACTTACTACTGTTCGTCGTAATGTAATGTGCATAAAAAAATCTCTTATTAGTCAGTGCCAGATAAACACAAATATTTATTTTAAATTCTTGGGAAAATAGATATACGTTATCATCATTTCCATATGCTGTTTGCGATTTTAGTATTTTTTTTGCCTCCTTTGGCTCTCTGCATTTTTGTAATAAATTCAAATTGCGTAGCATTGCACTGGTTAATAGATCGAGACCAAATAAAAATTAAAATCTGTGAAACTAACAGTTTCCAGGAGGGTCGAATGATACTTTCGACATTTTAACCAGGATACTACAAGGTTTTGCGCATTTACAAGTTTTCCTTCGCGTTTTGTATTTTAGACACTCCAACCGTCTGTCTGGTAACATGTCATTCTACGATAGTGCACTGGGTTTATTTCTTGCTCGGTTTTCACACTCATCCAACTTGTTCTCCTTTCTTTTGGCTGTGTAGGATGTCATTTGTCTTTCGTTTTATCTGTGGTGCCACGTATTTTACAGGTATGGTCTTGTGAGGCTGCCATATGTCAATTCTCATTTCTGGCCTGCCTTCTGCGTTATGTTTTTTGATACTGATAATTACCTGGGTCCGAAGATCATCGAATTTTCTTTCCAATAAATCATGTACATTCAACCCTCTTCGTACTCCTATGTCCATTAAAGGGTTAGTGTTCTGATCCATATGTCCTTTTCCTTCCACACCAGTTTTTTGTTTTTTGGTAATAATTTCTGAATATTTCTCTGTATTTGCCTTTTGTGGTGTGTCACAATCCACTATTATAAATTCCTTTGATGGTTCAATTATTTGAGATGCAACTGCAAAATACATTCTCTGTCTACGTAGTATATTAAGCTGTCGTTTGCGTGCTCTATGTTATTTAACTCGTCTCTCTAGAACTGCAGGTGTACTAGTAGCCGTTATCTTCCTTTTAAATCCTGGTTTTTTTATTAAGTAGTCCAACTTGCCATCTGTTGGCCCTTGTGAAATGAACTTTTCTCTTCTTGTGATGGTTGGTACCGTTACGCCATTCTCATATATTGACACTTGCTGACACTGTGAGTTTTCTTCGTCCGGCTCCTCTAATTCTGAATCTGTACTTTCCTCTTATACTACGTAATCATGCATACTGTCCTGGTTACTTCTTGGTCATTTTTCTTTTCTTTCCTCGTCGTTATCAGATGCTTCTGGGCTTGTACAAGTTATTGTCACCTTTTTTGGTTTTCTTTGGATTTGTTCTTTTTTTATTGCTCAATTATTGAAAACTCTAACCAGGGGGTTAATCGCTGTTGCATTTATCTGTATTTTTTTGTTTGAATTAATTTTAAGATTAATATTACTTTTTCATCATTTTTGAAAAATTGCTTCTTGGCGAACAGGATTACTTAAAAATATAAAAATTCCACCATAATTCAAAGTTTTTCCGGGATCTTTCAATTCTGTTAACTAGATTCCTGCATAGTCACCCGTTTTCAGTAAAGAGCCAATAAAGCTCGCGCACGTGCACAATTACGCATTGGTATCCGAAAAGAGACAGAGAAAGTAATACAGATTAACGTACTGTTAAACATATGTATGTACCTATGTGTCGGTAGGTAGTTTCGATAAGTACTTTTTGCCGTGTACTGTTGTTCTTTTTTGCTCTCTTTGTTTACATGTTCATAAATAAAAAAAATTTTAACATAATTTTTTATTAGCTTTTTCCTAACCTTCACTGATTCACTGATAAAAACACATAATCGTAAATAAACTTTTTTTTCAATATAAAAATATAAAATTAAAATCATTTAGGGTGAAAAAAAATAAATACTTTTTATCATAGACAATTAAATATTACCGATATTGATCACGTTTTCTTTAATGTTTTACGTCTGTCGGAGGTCCCGAGTCCCACATCTGATTTTTTTGTTATAAATATTTCTGTCGTATCATTTTATAACTTTAAGGGTAAAAATTTGAAGTGATTATAGTTCTATATTTATATTATCTGTAAAACAATATGTCATCACGTTTCATAAGTCCAATTTGTTGCTAAACTAATGTTATTTTTAAAGCATCGTTACGGTTGACGTGGTGGCGTAGTGAGGATGAGCACCAGCCAGTACCTGAAAAAAATTAAATCAGACTTTTTAAATCAAACACGCTGGCAGAATCATTATCATCTCTGCTTTCTGTGATCGTACAAAAAACTATAATCAATTGATTTGGAATAACTTAGCAAGATAAAACAAAAAAACATCTGAGACATAAAAAAAATGCTTCAAGTATACAAACAACACTTGTTAGAACTTAATAGGCTTGAATACTACGCTGTATACTAACCGTTTACATATATTATGCATAACTTGTATTTGATAGTGTTTTTTATGACGTGAATGAAATTTAATTTAAATATTTTTATATATAAAATTTATGATAAGAACCCAACGGCATATACTACCAATACTATCAATAAATTGCATTTATATAGAAGCATGAAGAGTATAACGTTTTGGTTATATGTTCACACCTTTTTTTGAGTGAAAAGTAAGCAATGTTAAGTATATTTTCAAAACATTATATGAAAGTTGTTCATGTACGACAAATTAATTTGTCCGATATTTCAAAATGCTTTTTGTTGCATTCTGTATTAGGATGACACTGACGACTCAAATGCCAAACACAATTAAGTCTATTTAAATAAGATCTATAAGTTTTTCATTTAAAATTTAGTTGGCAAATGTTTCAAATACATAAATAACACCTGTTAGTACTTAGTACGCTTTTCTACATATATTAAAAAAATCACACGTTCGATGAATCATTGTAAGGTATAAGCAATGTATTCAAGTACGTTATATTTTGTCAGAGCCTAATGTATAACCATTTTAAATTTATATATTTTTGATGTACAACCACCTTTAAACTCAGTATAATGTGTTTCATAATCTAAGTTAGTTACATACTGCACGTATGTATTGTTACATTTTTATGTAAATTATATTGACTTAGAAAAGCTACGATAATTTATATTATAAGTCAATAGAAAGAGGCAAAAGTACTATCACCTTCAAAGATTCGACAATGTGGAAACAGATAGAATATGAGAAAAGTTTAAGAAATATTATTCTAAGCTTTGGAGAATTATTTTATAAGAAAAAGAAAAACAGTTATAAGTGCTAACACAACCAGTCAATATAATGTTCAATAACGGTAGTGCCAGCGAAGTCAAATTTGACCAAGAGATGGGTGAACACTCGGCTACGACAGTCGTAGGGGCACCCGGGTCTGGCAAAAATAAAACGAAAGCGATTAATCGGATCAGAATTATTTTGGTTGACTTCGTACACTATCAAATGCAAGTGAGTCATCTAACAAAATGGAAAAGCTTTGTTCTTTGTGGACACAGGCATGTGTGTCTCGGTCATCAAGGAAAATCACCTTGAAGCGGGCACACACGTTAACAGAAATGTAATACTGGATATACGAGGGGTAACAGATGGAATAAGCTACACCATTAGAAGTATTAATATAATGCTCAATGGACTACCGTACTTATTACGCATAGTATCCAAAGACTTCCCTATAGACAGAGATGGCCTAATCAGCTGGGATACCTTTTTAAGACATGATAGTATAATAAGTTCTAAGCATCAGTGTGGATTTTTCGATACGAGGAAATTACTGATTGTAGAATTGGAGACACTCATACCATCTTACTCCAAACAAGTAATCTATACCACTACTTCTTCAAAGGATAATAAGTCTAACGAAGTGCGATTTGTGCCCTTGCAAAATTTAGAAAAACGTTTATTGCTTGGTAACTTTGTGTCAATCGAGAACAACGATAAGGTGTTCGCAAAATGCAAACATACACCTAGTTAGCATCAGTGAAGCGCACATAGAATTATTTGAGAGTAGAACTTCTCAGATTTTTGCCAATGATCAAAGTGTCTGCGAGGATTGTTTAGTCGAAAATGACTAGAGTGTAAGGGCCGCCACGTAAGCGGCGGAGGAAGAAGCCTCGTAGCACGGACATGTAACGCAACATTTACAGCATTGTCCTGTATTATCGCTCTAACTATTTTCATTATTATCGGTGTTCGTTCTTCTTTTGTTATCGACGTTCTGCAAGCGAGCATGGCGAGAATCCACGTTAGCGAAACCATGTCACGGTGATTAAGAGTGAGAACATTATAGATGCGCACTTCACATCCTTCACAAATACTTTGCACACACACACATACACACACACACAGAGTATTGTTCACACCAGGAAGTTGTTTGTACCTTCGGAGTTTCCTCCTTTGAGTCACAAATATATCTCCGTTGTAGCTCATAAACAGCGTCTTTTTTTGTTTCATCTGGTACCATCCTTTCCTTCGTCATGCATTGAAGTCAGTGAGTTGTACAAATTTCAAGTCAAGTTAATGCCGTTTAAGAACGCATTCGCAATGATGGTCCATTTTCACATGATGAAATTCTTTTATTCGCAAAACGTGCTACAGGGAGAGGCTTTGAATAAAATCTGAATTTTCAATGCGAGTGTGGTGAACTATCAAAGTGCGTGAAAAATTCTGATCGAGGCATACGACCGTAAATGAGATCTCGTGGAGAAGCATCTTGATGCTTTGATCGACATCAAAGCACTTGGTAAAGCACTAGCGCGCCGTATCTGTCCAATCTAGTCAATTATACGCGTCAACATCTCAATCTTTTAGACTCCTTAGGCGTGAAATTAGATGATATTCTTATTGTGTGGTTGTTAGAGCGAGATTTGCTGATCAGTATTCGGCAAAAATGGGAGGAGTCACAGGACCTTGACGCACTCCCGAAACTCAGCGAAGTTCACAAATTTGTTAACGCGACATTCTGATAAGCAGAGTGAGCACCAGAAATGTCTAAAAAATCGAATTATAATTCATCCACGCGTGCGATGGCTACTAGCGTTACTAGATTAAAATGCGTGTGTTGTGGAGAAGCTCACTGCGTTTATTCATATTCAGAGTACAGAGGGTTAGAAATAGAAGATCCTTGAAAATTTGTGCAACCTAAGGGGTTGTGTAAAAATTGTTTGAGCAAGCACACTGGTACTTGTAAGTCAGGGAATTGTAGGAAATTCAGGGAGCAATACCACACTTCTCCTACATCGTGAATGAAAGCTCGAGAAGTCAATCTGAATAGAAACAAGTGTAATAGGGAAAATTATGTGAGCGCGGCAGTCATAGCTGCCTGCCATAGCTGATTATGAGCGCAATTATTCGAGTTATAAGCACACAAGGTAATTTCGTTAAGGCACGTGCGCTTTTAGACACTTGCGCTATGGCACATTTTGTAACAGAAAAATTTGCACGTGATTTGTGGCTGCCCTTATGAGCGTGTGGAATTCTGGTTGGCCCAATAAATACATTAAATATCTTAACAAAATACAGCATGGAAATCTACTTTAGATTACGGACGAAAAATTTTTCAAAAACGCTGACCTTTCTCACAATTCCTTAGATTGTAGATAAACCCTTTCCGCATGCGTCGATCAACATCCCATCAAATTTAAAATTAGCTGACCCACAATTTCACTTTTTGTGCGCAATAGATATGCTGATTGGTTCAGAAGCCACTTTATCACTTTTATTGGTTGGTTGAATTAATCTGTCACGCAAAGAGAGTAACTTGATTTTGCAGAAAACGCAGTTGGGATGTACGATTACGGGTGGGTTTCACGAGAACAAGGAGAGATAGGTTGTGTCGTGCAATTCAGCGAGTTTGATAGAACAGCTTGCAAAATTTCAGACGATAGAGAAATTCAAATCCGAGGCTCCAATCGTGATAAAGGACTTAATTTGCGAGTGTCATTACACTGAACACACGACAAGCGACATAACGGGAAGATACGTAGTGTGACTTCCCTTGAGCGAGAGTATCTTCAATTAGAAAAATCTCGTGTGCAGGCTCTTCGGCGTTTTTATGCGATACAACGAAAATTTCAGGCAGACCCAGAACTTTGTCGCTAGTACACAAAGGTACTCGAAGAGTATATAACGCTAAGTCACATGACCCTAGTCGAAAACGAAAACACGGATGGATACTATTCACCACATTATGTAGTCATAACCGGAGACTCTTAAGGTTTTTGAAGTCAATTGACTAAATAAAATTTAAACTTTAGACGTAATTCATGAGTGAATGAAGGTGCGAACGAAGGACAACCCAGTGGATTCCCTCTCTCGAAGTCACTATCGGTTGACCTCGTGAGGAAACCATTGTGGCTTAATGGCCATGAGTGGCTCCAGAAACCGGTAATCAAATGACTTAAATTCACTCTTACGGTAACGAGAAAAATACCAGGTCTGAAAGGAAAAACTTGCTTCGTAACGAATTCCAGGAAGGAAATATTTCTGCTTTTTTCTTCTTATGGAAAATTAATTAACGTAATTGCTTATTGTTTGTGAATGTGGTGTTCAAATTAGTACAAGGATAAAACGATCAGCGTGAAGGAAAAAAGGGAAGCGGAGCGTGTAGTCTACCGTTTGATTTAGCAAGGTCAGTTTTCGAACGAGATCCCGCGTTCATCTAATTCAAAAAAGACAAAACGGTCGAGACTAGCAGAGTTTATCGATGAGCATGATGTCTTACGAGTAGGTGGTGGATTTAAAAACGCGAAAATCTCGTATGATCAAAAACACCAAGTTTTGTTACCGTCACATCATCGCGTTACCGATCTGATTGTTCACGAGGCGTATCACCAACCCTTGCATGCCAGGAATCAAACGATATTAAATATGACCAGACAACGGTTTTGGTTATTCAACGGAAAAATTCTTGTTAGGAGCATCGTTAGAATATACGTCACATGCGTGCAAAATCGTTCTAATTCTAGTCATAGCAAAATGGGAAATTTACCGTCAACTTGTGTTACTGAAGCAGCCACGTTTTTGCACGTGGGTACAGATTTTTTCGGACCATTGTACATAAAGGAGAGAAAATTTTGTTATCGCGTTGAAGTGACGGTTTACGAGTATGTATTTTTATGTATGGCATTTAAAGTGGTCCACATTAAACAACTGAGCAAGCTTATGACTGAGGGTTTTTTAGGAGCATTTATGTGTTTTTGCGGCTGAAGAGGCATTCTTCCTCATGTATATTCCGATAACAGTACGAACTTCGTCAGAACAAAAAATCAATTACAAGAAATGCATGCTTGATTCAACTCCGATCTATTTCATAGCTAAGTCAATCATTTCGCGATTCAACAAAATATCCGTTGGCATTTCAATCCACCTCTTTTGCCACATTTTGGTAGATTGTGAGAAGCTGCAGTTAAATCATTTAAGCACCACCTCAAATGGGTGGTCGGCAAGCAACTTAGAACGTTTGAAATCCTAAACACTCTTCCAATAGAAATCGAAGCTATTTTGAGCTTGAGACCTTTGTACATTTTTTCAGACGATCCTAATGACACAATGGCCCTAATGCTGGCACATCTTTTAACTGGAAGACCGATGAAGTTTTTGCTGGAGGCTGATCTCTCGTGTGTTCCAGGTAATAGACTTTCGGCATGGTGCTTCATCACCAGAGTAAGGCAAGATTTTTGAAAACGGTTGAGCTTGGAGTATCTCAATGAACTGCAAAAATGCGAAGTGAGTCCTAACATAGTTAACATACGGGTTTCACGTGTTCAGTATCATGCATTCATATCCTTTTTTCATTATTATCAGTGTTCGTTCTTTTTTTGTTATCGATGTGCTGTGAGCGAACACGGCGAAAATCCGCGTAAGCGGAACCGTATCATAGTGATCGAGAGTGAGAATATTGCGGACGCGCACTTCACATCCTTAACACATACTTTACATACACAAACACATACACACACAGAGTCTCATTTACACCTAGAAGTTGTTTGTACCTCAAACTTCACATTCTCTTTTATATTGGTTGTTCTTCCATGGGATTTTTTCTTCGGAGTTTTCTCATTTAAGTCACAAATATATCTTTGTTATAGCTCATAAGCAGCGTCTTTTTTATTTCACCTGGTACCATCCTTTTCTTCGTCATACATTGAAGTCCGTGAGTTGTACAAATTCCAAGTCGAGTTAATTTAGTAACTCTGTCTTAAAACGCGTGCGAAAGTTAGTGCTTTTCTTAGTGGTTAATAGTTTATTTGTAAACTTGTATATAGGTCCTAGTTGAAGCTAATTTTTGGTCTTATCGTAACATCTGGGTTCTTACTAAGTAGCTAATTTGTATCACAGTTTTGCATATCTTTAATAAAAGTAAGAAATCAGTCGTCAACGTCACATAGATGCAGTTGACAGGGCGGCAGAGGGCTATACTCTGCCAAACAAGGATGACAACGTGCCTATTCATTTAATATTTGAATCTTGGATAGAACTACCGAAAGATAGCTACGTTGGCTTAAACAACGTACACAGTGTAAATATTAAAATGCTAAGAACAGCAAATAAAGAAAGGAGCGTAAAGAAAACTTGGGAATTAGTAGATGTATCAGGGTGTAACAGCATGAAAGTCGAGTATGTACGTTAATTAATTTCTGAATTTCTGTACGTGTTTGGCCTAGAAGGTAAACCATTAGAGACAACACACATACTGAAACGTCACATAAAGACAGCAACAGATACGCCTATACAAGGTAAGAGACATAGGTATTCATTGAAATTAATCGATCAAATGAGAGTCAAAATCGAGAAAATGCTAGTAAGTGACATTATCGAGCAGTCCACGTTGCCATATCACTCAAACATGGAGATAATACCCAAGCACCTGTGACCCAAGGGAGAGAAAAATTGCTGGGTTGTAATATATTTTAGATATTTGAATAAAATTACCGTTGGGACCTGCTACCCTATGCCGTTGCAGAGCCAAATAATTGATTGGCTGGCAAATGCAAGGTACACTAGAGTAGTGAACTTTAGGCAGGGTTTCTTCCAGATTGAAATAGACAAAAAGGGTGATCACAAAATGGAATTTTAAGGACCAAACGACTACTATAAGTATGAAAGAATTCCAGTGGGATGCGTGAGAGCAACAGATACAGTCTCAAAAGCAATGAGTCTCACGTTAGCTGGGTTACAAGGGGACGAATAAAAAGTATACCTTGATGATAAAAAGATACCTGCAGCAGATTTAAAATTACACAATAGTCGTTGACAAAAGTTACTCAAAAAACTTAGTGATGTTTGCCTCGTTATTAAGCCTAAGAAATACCAGTTCTTAAAATGAGAGGCGAAAGTCCTGGGGCACATAATCAAAAAATGGCAAAATTGAAACAGATAATGCAAAGCTTGAAGCTGTAAAAAATTATCGAGCCACCACAAACTCTTAAGAAATTCAGCAGTTTCTTGACTTTATAAATTAATTATTACAGGAAGTTCATACCGAACTTCTTAAAAATAACGAAACCTCTGAGTTATATGCTCAGAAAGGAATCTAGATTCGTTGAGAACAAAAAATAACAAGATAATATTAAGGAGCTTAAAGACATTATATGTCAAGAACCAGTTTAAGCAACACCAGATTTCAACAAACCATTTATAGTAACTACAGACATATCTGATTATCCGATTAATGCCATTCTTAGCCAAGGCAAAATTGGTAAAGATCAAACTTGTGAGTACGCTTCTCACTGCCTTAGAGGAAGCAAACTGAGAGTTTCACTTATGATAAAGAGTTGTTAGCAATTTTATTTGCAAAGAAGCAATTTAACCTGCATCTATACAAAATAACATTCACCGTAGTAACGTACCATGAACTGCTGAAGCATTTTCATACGAGTAAGAAACCCAACCTTAGGTTTAACAAACCTAAAGCTGACTCCAGAGGTTATAACTTTGACATAATTTACCGAAGAGGCTTGGAGAATAATGCTCCTGACATCCTATCATGAAATTTCATAGTTAAGGAAAGGAAAGTCCACCCTGAACTGACTTGTCACGACCAACTGGCAGACAAACAAGGAAAACAAGATTTATACAACAAGATCAGCTCACCAATGAGAATATTTAAAACTCAAACGAATGACAACGAAATCAACTGCTAAAAAACCAATGTTAGAGACTCTGATAAAGCAAGCTCAGATGACGAAAATGTGGGTTCAAAAACACGAAAAAAGTTAGAGCTGTGATAAAACAGAAACAAATAAATTAATTACACAGCCAAAAGAGCAGGACTGTAAGCTCAAAATGACATGAGAGAAAATTATTATAAGTTATCCTCAAGGAAACTGCAAATTTTTGTGTTAAAGTGACGACCTAGAGGCATTTAACATAAAAGACTACAAAGAAAATCGGGTTACAGTACCTAATATGAATAAATGCTTGGCATACCTGAACAACTTACTGAGGAGAAAAACGTAGTCTACTTGGGCATCATCAAGGATCTAGATATCCTGGGGAAGGCTGAGTGGGACTAATTTTCCAAATCGCTTGAAAACATAGTTAACGAAGAATTGATACTAATCGTGATGTACCACTCCATCCGTTTAGAAAAGATACTAACTAACGAAAGAGTACCACAAGTCAACAGTAGGAGGACATAGAAAAATCAACAAGACATAAAAAAGACTTGAAAATGACTTCTGTTTGCGAAACATCAGGCCAGAAGTCGAACAATTTGTAATGAGATCCAATATATGTCAGAGAAAAAAACTTGTAAGATTGAAGACGCAGGTAGCAACGGTAATAACGGACACTCTGAATTTTAAAACAATTTCCATTGACTTTTATGGCTCTCTTGAAGCTACAAAAGAAGAAAACATATGGACCTTAGGAGTTCAGGACTTGCTATCGAAATACATCATTTAAAGGGCAGCAACATCAGCTAACGCCATTCAGACGGCACAAATATTATGAAACGAAATCTTAAGATTGTTTGGTCTACCTGATGGCTTACTTTTTAACAATGGTACCCACATTAAGAACAACTTACTAACATAGTTTGTGAAAGTGTTAAATACAGCTAAATATTAGACCACAGCATACTATCCCCAATCGAACGGTAGTAGAGAACGAATATACCATATAGTTACAGAATATCTTAAAGCCCTTTGTAAAAATTATAAGTATTAGGACCGATAGCTCAGCTTACACTTAAGCGATCTGCATTTTTTTTTGTATTTTTTATAATATTTTGAATATACGTTTGACGTTTTAATAATGTGTGTCAAAAAAACCTATGTGGGATGAACATCCTGGACGGACATTCACTGGTATGTAATACTACCCTATTGAAGAAAGCTGTACTAAAGGAGGTTTTTTTCCAATCTTTCAGATAAAATAATTATTTTGGCTATTAAGTATGGATTAGGAATAAGTGTGAGAGTGAATGTGATAGATGTGAGCGTAACAATAGAGATGTAATCAGTGTAGGTGATAGAAAAATGTTTTGAAATCATCGAAAGATTCTATGAAAGCACCCAGTTTTGTGCTGACCAGCCTACATATTGTTTATATTGTATTGTGCCATAATATTTTGTACATAATTATTTATTCATTAAATATTACAATATTTATTGAAATGATACCAATTTCATGTAGGTATACTTATTCCAACGATAATTGCACCACTTTTATACACAATATTGTTTTATAGAAGATATATTTATAATTATAATTATATTTTTCTACCATATGATTTCATAAAAGTATAATTTTGTGTTTGGGTATCTAAGTATTCACTGTCTTCTGGTTTTTGTAATAATCATTTTTGTTTACATTGTCATTATGACACTTTAAACGAAGGAGTCATTTTATAATGTCCGAAAAAATCATTTAATAGTATATAAATTTTTGACGGTATGCCTGATATATTTTAATTGTATTCAGTCTCTCACTTTTCATTTTATTATTCCATTATTAATTAGAGGCCATAAAGTTGCTAGAATAACGAAAACGAGACCTGTGTACCTCAAACTGCTCACATTCATTTTCCAAATTTCTTTTGGCTAAGCCTTGACTAAATAAGGTCTCATCGTTAATTTAGCTGCAAGCCAAACTTTTTTTGTGTATATTTTAGGTGGGTGTTCTCTTAAAATCAGGCAGAGCTGCTAACAGTGTGATGTCAGCTACAGGTATTTCCTAATTTCATAGAAGGTAGCATGTAGTGTTGGGAGTTCTCAGTAGCTAAGGTGATAGAGCGCTTGCTTTCGGCATGTAGGGTTCAGGCTTGACACTCCGCTTCATTACTTTCTCCCAGGTAACTTGGTAGTATTTTTCATGTAACTTAATCACTAGGACATTATATAAGTAGGTAACTAATATAATGCCTTTTATCGTGACATGCAGATTTGCAGATAATAGTAAAGAACAACGATGCCTCAGAAGACGTGGGTGAGGGGATGACTAATATACTAATACAAATAATAAAATATATGTGGCTAATCAAAGTCGTATATGTATGTATGTACACACAGTCATTTAAACAAAGACAGACTAGATGTGGCGTTGCTGAGATAGGATCTTTACTTGGCAGCCAATTTTTAATGATGCATGAAAATTTTAATACCTCGATTACATCAATGCTCTATTTTCCTAACCCTAAATTTTAGTATAACACAGCTGTTATGGTATCAAAATAATCTAATCAATAAGATAGGAAGCTTAAATTATTTCCCAAAGTGCCCTGATTGCCCTGAATGACAAGCTGTACACCTAAGCCTCATTTAACTCAGCAATTTGAGTCACTAATAATCATCCATTGAAAATGTTTTTTTTTTTATCAAATATTAATTAATTATAAGAATTACTTAGTTATTTAAACACTTCCATTTGAAATCTTTTGATTTCATTTATACATAAAAAAGATAATGATAAAAGCTAATTGAATAAACGACACATTTGGGATTTTGGATGCATATGATTACTAAATATTTTATGTAAAAATTTTCTCGAAAAACTAATTTAGTTAATGCAACAAGCTTTAAAAAAAAATTTTTACGAATTAAACAATAAAAAAGTTCATTAAAACAAAGAAAAAAAAACATCATGAATACAAATCCAGAAGCTGTATTTTTTAAGAAAATTTACTTTGTTTAGTAAATTTATGAACTATTTGAACGAACTAACCTCTACACATTTATGGTTTTAAAAAATGCTTATACAAGTAACTTTAAATAGAAATTTAGTTGGACCATTGTAGATCACCGTAGCTACATTATACAGACTTTGTTTCTTCCCTTACTTCCTAACATTAGCAATGTCTAGCGTAATTAAGTTTTTTGAAATAAACATTTTGAAAAATGGTGTTTTTCTAAAAAGTTATAATAATTTAACAAAAATATCTTTTAACAAAACAAAAATATTTGGTAAGTTGTATGTGTTAAGTTTATATTTTGTAAGAAATTTCTGAAGCCATTATAAACTGGCAATGAACAGTATTCTTCCTAATAAATCCATAACCTTGAAAAGTTCCAAAATCGAAATATAAGAACATTCAAGTTTTTTCATTCAACAGTCAATATTACTTAGTGTTACTTTTTTATTGGACAAGTACAAGATAGTATTAAGCTACGATTGTCATATTAAATGTATCTTGCACCAAAAAAAAGACCTAACCGTTTCCATACTTAAATTTTAGATATTTTGAGGGCTACAAATTTATTTAGAGTAATACTATTTATTGACAGTGTATAAACGCTTTACAAATTCCTTACAAAATATTAACTTGACACATCAAACTTTTCTAATCTTTTTGTTTTATTAAAAAGTATTTTTATGGGGTCTTATTGAAGAATACTTAATTTGATACCTTGCATTGATATCTTTAGAGTTATCATAACGCAAGAAATAACAAAAAGCGATTTAAAATAGTGGAAAAATCGATTTGTAATTCATTTACTATTATTACATAGTTCTTTGAAAATGTACATTTAAAGTTGTTTACTTTTTATTTATCAAGAGTTGTGAGTATATTAGTGGAATGTTATACTTTTCACACTGCAATAGAAGTACAACTTGTTGAAAGTATACCACTGGAGTCCAATAATTAATTAAATAATTACATATGACTATAATAAACTTTATTTCACTATAAAGAACGTCATTAAATAAAAATGATTTATAGAAGGTTAGAACGGCTCAATATACAGTGTAGTATATAAGCATTTTAAGTGCTAACAGGTATTATTAATATACCTGAACTATTTTTTTTATCTGAGATAACATTTTGTTTTATTTTTCCAAGCTATTCAAAATCGATTGGTTATACTTTTCCGTACGATCTCTAGATAGCCAAGATAATGTTGATTCTGCTATTTAAAACATCTAATTAATTTGTTTCAGTACTGTTTGTGCTGATTCCTACTATGCCCCCATGTCAGCCATCATGAGGCGTAAAAAAATGAGTTTATCAATAAATTACACTAATGAAACGTGAACATACACTTTCGTACAGAAAAAATAAGTATAGAACTATAGTCACTGAAAATTTTAACTTTTTATTTTGTACGATAAGACGTGAAATATATAAAAAAAAGGAATTACTTTAACTTTAACAGGTCGTACATCGAACTCTTTTACTAAATTTAGATAAAAATTACACCTCTACGATGAAAAAATTTCTCAAAAGCGATATCTTCAAAATTGATTTAAAAACGTAATTTTACCAGTAAGCGCTTTTTACAATGTGTTTTGCAGTGCCCACGTTGTTTAAATCAATGCGCCTTAAAAAAAAGATTTTTGAAAGTACAAATCTTTAAGAATCAAATATGGCTGAGCACTTTTTACTGTGTTATTTCAAAACAAAATCAGACAATTTTTAAAAAGTGTCTTTTTAATAAATAAATCCGTTTTTGCAAGAAATATGAATATTTAGTATGGGAAAAAAACGACTCAATCTTTGCTACTAAAGTATTATTTAGTAAGACTAACGAGTCTCTAGGGTTCTTATTTTTTATATTATTAATTTATTAGGCAACGGCGTATTTTGCAGTTTCTTCTACTTTTTTAAGCAACCAAATGATTGATTTAAATTTGGCAAGACTTTATTTTTGTACATTTTTAATAGCTACAATTTATTTTATTGGCGTACTGGTTTAAAACTTTTAGTAAAAATCATACAACCAAAAACCATGAAAAAATAGTTTTTTTTTTTAAATTAAATGCATGATTAAATAACAATGCACCACTTTTTAGCTGTTGGAAAGTTGGTACAATAAATGTACTTGTAAAAAGGTAAAAAATGGTAATGTCAAACTGACATTCAAATTTTTTTTATAAAACTAGCATTGAAACTGTTGTATTGACAAGTGTAGTAGGCTACTAAGACACGCAGCTCCTGAGGCACATGGTCTAATACACGACCAAGAAGATGAAACATAGAGATATTTAGGAAAGCATTTTTTTATGTCGGTTTCTGTCTGTGCTACACGGAGGTATAATTTTGGTTTGAGAGAGTGCAAAAGTTGTGTAGTCAGAGTCCAACACAACATCAAGCTTACTCAGTACCAACTGTAAGGCTACTACAGTACGATGTTTGTGTTCATACAGTTTGGTGCAGTGCTAAGCTGTAAGAGCCCGAAAAGAGGGGGCGAGCGAGCCCAAGGCTTTGATCATGACAATCTCAGAGGTTCATAGTCTAACGATAAATATAGATGTATACATGCATGGATATAGTCAGACAGAGGGAAAAGGTGTGCAGTGCTATACACTAATGTTGTATATATGTGCATATGTTTGCATTTCTTTTTTCTTACGACGTGCAAAGCATGGGCTCGCATCATCTGCGGCCGTTTTAACTATTTACATGCTGCATAGCTTGTTAATGTTTTTCATTAAGTCGCTTATACGTATTAGTGTAATTATCAGCAATTTTAGTGATAATGGTCCTCAGTTCAGTATGATTAAGAAACTTTTTTATTTTTTGGTGAAATTTACTTTTCACTTCGGCAAATGAATATGTTATATTTTAAACACCACTACTATACTTTTGAAGTGACAATAAATACACCAACGAAGCAGTTACGTTGTTTTAAAATGTTACTCAATATTGAGCCTTGCGTATGTGTAAAACTTAATGGTGAAATGTATGTAGCAACTAGATATGATGTTTAATTAAATCTTTGTACGAATCTTTCTTTTAATTTCCAGAAATAATAACTGTATACAAAATTACTGAGATTATTATTTTTCCTTAAAAATTTGTGTTATTTATTTAAAATAATTGTTTGTTATAATCTTCACATTAAAAAGTTTATAATTTTTAGCCATGCATGTCGCTGTGTACGTAGGTATCATATACGTATATATATAGGTATTATACATACTGTTACATAATACGTATGTGTCTGCACATCTCACACTCTTTTTCTGTCTGTGTATACATCTATATTTATCGTCAGGCCGTGAGCCTCCGAGATCGTCATGAGAGAGTCCAAAGCCTTGGGCTCGCTCGCCCCCTCTCTTCGGGCTCTTACAGCTTAGCGGTGCGTCAAACTGTATCAACACAAACATCGGACTGTGAAAGCCTCATTGCGTTGAACTGTATTAGTTCAGTAAGTGTACGAGCTCTCTCAACCCAAATTATACCTCCGTGTATACTTGCTAAGTTACACGTATCCTAATCTCAACAGCTCTATCTTTTTTTCTTGTTTAGTATTCCAATTCTTTACCCTTATACTAAGTCAGTTATGTACTCTAAACAGTACAGATTCTCTTTCTTACCCTTTTTATAATAACCTTAACAATTTCGGCAGTACATATGCTCACTAATTTCTTGTTATCTCTTTTTTTTAATTTAAAACTTAATCCTACAATTTTTGGAAAGTTATTATTTTGCGCAACAAAGGGAAAAATTATTTAACGTATCTATTCTTCAAGTACTGGCTCTCGAGACAAAATACATGAATGCAAACGTTATACCAAACTCTCCGTTGGAAACACATAATGAAACTGTACTTTGATTTACATTTAACAATTGAGCTTAAGACAAAAGCTTTTCTCGAAAATCAGACTCAAGACACATTAATAATTCCTACTACTGTTGGTGAACTTTGGAAATTCTTTGGAATCTCGTTATTTACTTAGTTTCTTAGAACTTAACACATTATTAATCACTTTTTTTTGCATTGTAAGAGTATTAAAAAACTAAAGGGTAGGCTTATAATCAGCTTGCTTGGCTCGGTTGTGAAGTATAACTGTATATGATACTTGATCATGGCTTATACATCTAAGTAAATTAATAAATCTTTACCTTACAGCTATGCCAGGCAAACTGATCATAAGCTAACGGCCACTTTTGTGATGCTCTTTCTTTCTATAATCTTATTATTTACCCAATTATTTAAATATAATATTAAATTTTCATTTTAAAATTGTTGCAAAAAACTATGCAGTACTTATTACTTACTTTATGCCAGGTGAAAAAACGCATTTATTATTTCTGATGAAACATTTAGCAAATAACTTTAATTTTTGCCTGATATATTTTTTGTGTAATATATATATATTACACAAATAATTCGTGTAGGGCAAGAGTGATAGCCCTCTTTCGCCAATCCCACCCCCCATCTTTCACATTCTAATCAGAACGATTTAAAAAACCTTATGAAATAAAATAAAAGTATAATTGTTTTTTGTTTATTTTCACATTAAATGGATTTCTCCACATTAATTTACACCCTTACCATTTTTTAGGTTTCTCAAAATTATTCCGGATTTTCTAGCCCCCCCCCAACCCCCCACCAAAGAAAGCAGTGTTCTGTTGTTTTTCATCTTGTTAGAACATTTTTGCCTCTCCCCCTATCCTCCCAAGCCTTCATTTCGCGTAGTTCCCCACGCAGCCCCTCCACTGTCCCCATGACCCTCACGACTCTCTTTTACTCCCTACATATTTCTTATATCCACTTATATTATTATTATCATATTATTGCCTTCAAGCTCTACACACGTACCACAGCCTTTCTGTGGCCCCATTCACCAAACTGCGTAAATTTTTCTTGTTTTTCACATTTTTTAAATGCATTCAAGAGTATCATTTTTTTAAATACACATATGTCTATAACCTTTTTAATAATATTTTTATTTACGTAACTTATGTAAACATAATGTTTACTAGATACATTCAAAGTATTAAACGTATTATGAACGTTAAACATATGTTTTCCTTGTTTTTCAATTAGTTATTAGACTTGCGCACCTTGTTTAGCTTTACCTAGAATGCATTACTTGGAGACAGACTTGCTTTGCACTCCATGCGTAAGTATTTTGTATGTGATTATATATGAATGATTAATTTTTGTTCCTGTAAAATATATCCTTATAGTAAGCTATGATTATTTTATGTTGTATGAAAAAGATTATATCAATACTTCACTTCATATTTTAAAAATTTTATCTCATACCTCATTTTCTATTCCACTACAATTTTGCACACTTCAGATTCTTACATGCAGATAATTTAACGTATAATTTACGTTAATTTATTAAAACTTTGACCTTGTGATTTATTTATTGCCACAGAAAAAGCCAGTTGTAAAGATAATTGTTTTCTATGTAAAATAAAAGGCAAATATGATGAAGAGCTAATCTTTAAAAAATTCTGTTCTATCTTTTTATAATTGAAATTTTAATTTAAAACTTCCAGGTTCCAGCTATCCGAAATCTTAACACAATGAATCATTAAATTTTTATGATTCGGTAAGATGGAAAAAAGGTTTATTACTTTTGCCATACAAAAAATGTTTGACTCAATGTTTTTTTTTTTTATTTACTCTAAATTGTAGTGCCTTGCATGTCTTCTGATATGAGGTACCATGCCGAAAATTTTCGTAATTGAAATGATGTCACGACAGAACAAAGATGTTCAAAAATTATTTTAATTTAAGAATCATTTCCTACCAGAACCATTGCAATAAGTTTGTTATAAGAATCATACTGCACTTCATCACACGTTTTTAAATCATCAAAAAACATTTTCCTGCGTACTGTGTATAATATAAGCATTAAGTAATATTTTTCTTGATCCCTTGATCATACAAAGTAAAATCAGTCTTTATCATATTTTGATTTTTGTACTCACATTTTATCTAACTTTCAGCTTGGTTGTTAAAGAAGTAAAATTATACCTTTTACAAACTTTGCAAAGTCATAGTTTTTATTTAATCTTAACTATGCTGTGAATAAAGTTTTCCAATTTATTAAGGCATCATCATCCCTTTTTTTATTGAAATATATTCTTGTTTCTTTTTAAGGTGTACATGTAAATATAATAATTCTAAATGTACTGAATGAGATGGCACTGTGTTATCGCTTCACACGTTATAATTGTTGTATGTCATGAGAATCAAGAGTCCATGAATCTTTATTATGTTGTTGTACACCTTATCAATTTTGTTGTTTTTCTATTTGGTCAGTAAGCCAATTGCTAGCAGCATTTACGCTCAGTGTATATGTAAACTAGGGTTTTTGTTATTTTCCGAATTAAAAATTCTTCCACCTTCTCACCTCAAATCACTTTGTTACATTCTGAAACTGAGATATTAATCAGAAATAATAAAAATATTAAAAATTGAACCGTGCCAACGAAGGCAAATCAATTTTTTACTTAATAAACATGCAAGTTTTTAAATTTTCGTTATCAATAATTTTTTTTACCATTATAAATATTTCAAAACACGCTCAAACAATTTAGGAAATAATTTTAACAGCTGATAAATATGAATAAGGGACTTCCGTTGTGGACACGTAGGAGAGTGGACGTGTAAAAGTGAGCTTCTGAATAAAGCAATAAATAGAAGAAAGAGCAAGGGTAGATAGCTATAATAAAGTCTTTAAAAAGTGGTGAAATACATGAGGACATAATAAATAGTGACAAAAAGTGAAAAAAAAAGTGAAACAAAAGGATTATAAAGGATTGAAAAACAGGTAGGACAGAAAACGCGAGAGACGAACAAGACGCCGATGCAAGTCGCAAAAGAATAGTGCAATCGGGTGAACAAAGGAAAAAGTTGTATACGAAGGAAAAGGGAGAAAGAAAGAAGTGATAATAATTAAAGAAAAGTGAACAGTGAATAGTGAAAAAGTGGGCAAACAGGGGTATAGAAAAAAGTGAGGTTAGGAAACCCAGTAAGAAGGAAGGGCACGGGCAAGGAAAGGTGATTTCTTTTTATCGGTTACCGACAGAGAAAGTAGGTAAGGAAGAGAACAAATTTTCCGTCGCTAGTTACGTGGTCAATAAAGAAGGAACCCTAAAAAAAAAAAAAAAGATATTTTTATAGAGACAGCAGATAAAGAAGTTTTTGACAACCTGGTTACTGGCAGTAGATAAAAAGAATTCCTGAATTACCGGAATTGACAGGGTCAGTAATGAAGATATCTGTAGAGTCGGTAAAATTTTGAAAATGACAGGAAAAAACGCAAATATTAACACGAGGAGTAATACAAACACAAATCCAAAAATCAAAGAACAATCCACCCTGAATTTCCAGAGAGAAAAAGAAAAAAAGGATGAAAGTCAGGATGTTAAAGAACAAAATAATAAGATGAGCAGGATAGAAAAGAGATTAGATAGTATGTTTGAATTGATGAAAAGATTAGAAAAAAGAGAAGAAGAATGGAGAGAGGAAAGAAGCAGGTGGTTAAAAGAAAGACTAGAGTGGATAAAAGAGAAGAAAGCTATTGAAGAAAGGATCAACAGATTAGAATGGGAATTAGAAAAAAATGAAAGGGAGAAGAGAAGACAGAACATTGTCATTAAAGGTGCAATTATAGAAAAAGAAAACATAAAAAAGAAGGTGGAAGAGTTTGTGGAACAGAAAATCAATGTCAATGTAAAGGTGAAAATGCTACTGAAATAGTGGTAAAGAAAGGAAAAAGTGATATGAAAATGGTAGTAGTAGAATTGGAAAGCAAGGAAATAAAAGACAGTATCATGATGAACAAGAAGAAGCTTAAAAAAGGAATATATATTGAAAATGATTTGACACGAAAAAAAAGAGAAATACAAAGATTGATATTAGATAAATCAAAGGAACAAAGAAACGAAGGAAAAACCACAAAAATTGGCTATATGAAATTGATGATTGATGATAAGTGGTATAGATACAACGAATGGAAGGGAAATTTCCTAGAAGAAAGAAGAAGGATACAGGGGAAGATAACAGGAAGATCGCAAGAATGAAGAGGACAAGAAGGGAATGAGGAGAGGGAGCTGGAGGAGGAGAAAAAAAAAAGTGTAAATATATGCGTTTGGAACATAGCAGGAGTGTTAAATAAGGACGTGGAGGTATGGGAATATTTAAATAATTTTGATATTATAATGTTAGGAGAAACATGGTTAGAGAAAAATAAATGGGAAGATATAGAAAGTAAGGTGTCGAAAAAGTATGAATGGAAATTTGTTGCAGCAAAAAGAGAACATAAAAAAGGTAGAGCAAAAGGAGGAATAGTTACAGGAATTAATAAAAAGTTAAAAATTAAAAATTACGAGGAAATGAGTGGTAACATAGTAAAACAAGAGATTAAATATGGCGAACAAGAGTGGACATTTGTAGGAGTATATTGCCAAGACGTGGCAGAGACAATGGAAATTATAAAAGAAAAAATAGGAACGCAGGAAAAAGGTGGTATTATACTGGCAGGAGATTGGAATGCGAGGACTGGCAGGGAAGGTGGATGGGTAAGTGAGATGGAAATTGGAAGCAAGGAAGTTAGTAACAGGAAATCAAAAGATGAAACAATCAACGAGGAAGGAAGAAGGTTAATTAAGGAAATAACAAAAGAAGGATGGGGTATAGTTAACGGACAAAAAGGAGAAGAAGGAAACTACACGTACATTGGCAGCAGAGGTGAGTCAGTAATAGATTATGTTATAAGTAATCAAGAAGCGTTAGATCAGATAAAAGAATTAAAAATAGGACAAAGAACAGAGTCAGATCACATGCCATTAGAAATATACTTAGAAAATAAAATAGAGATGGTAGAAGATAGGGGAAAGGAAGAAAAGGAAATTTCAAGAAGAGAATGGACGCAAGAATTGATAGACCAATACCAGGAGAGGTGCGAAGGATGGAATTGGAAAGAGATACAAGTAGAAAGAAGTTGGGAAGAAATAAAAGAAGCAATAGAAGCAGCAGTACCAAAAACTAAAAAACAGTCTAAGGTATGGAGGTTGGGAGAAAGAAAGTGGTATGACAAAGAATGGAAAACAAAAAAGAAGGAGCTGAGAAAAATAATGAAGCTATGGAGAAAAAAGAAAGTGGATAGAAACTATCTAATTAACAAAAAGAGAGAGTATAGAAATTGGTGCGAGGCGAAAAGAAAAAGGTATGAAATAACGGAGGAAAGAAATATAAAGGTCGCAAAATCAGAAAGGGAAATTTGGAATTATATAAATAGATATAGAAAGAAGAAAGCAGGCGTTAATAATAAGACAGAAATTGAAGAATGGAGAAGGCATTTTATGAGGAAACTAGGCGGTAAGGATGAAAGAGCTATGATGATAGAAAAGGTGGAAGAAGAGAATGCAAGAATAGAGAAAAGTACACAGGACCAAGAAGAATTAAGCAAAGAAGAGTTCAAGAGGTTAATAAATAGGTTAAAACCGAGAAAGGCACCAGGAGATGACAAACTAGAAAACGAAATATGGAAATATATGCCAAAAGAGGTTGATGCAGCGCTATGGAAATTGATGAAGAAAGTATGGGAAGAAGGAAGGATTCCAGTACAATGGAGAAGAGGAGTGATATGCACAATTTATAAAGGAGGTGATAAAGAAGAGCTGGATAATTTCAGAGGGGTAACTTTGACATGCATGGCATATAAAATATACGTGAGTATGTTAAATGAATTATTAAAAAAAGAGATTGAACAAAAATTAGCAGAAAGTCAATTTGGATTCAGAGAAGGAAGAGGAGTGATGGAAGCAATTTATACGCTGAAGCACATAGTGGAAGACAAATTAAGTAAACCAAAAGGAAAAATATTCGCATGCTTCATTGATCTAAAAGAGGCATTTGACAGAGTAGATAGAACGGTTTTAAAGGAAAGATTGCAAGAAATGGAGGTGAGTAAAATATTGATAAGTAGAATTATGGATATATACAAAGAAACTATAAATATAGTAAAGGTAGGAGATGAAATATCAGATGAATTTTGGACAGAGAGAGGAGTAAGGCAAAGGTGTCCATTGAGCCCAACATTATTTAATGTGTACCTAGCGGATCTAGAAGAGGAAATGAGAAAAGGGCAAGTAGGAGGATGCAGAATAGAAAATGAAAAAATATCGAGTTTATCCTACGCTGATGACATAGTTTTAATAGCAGACAGAGAAGAAGAGCTAAAAGATATGTTTAAAAGGTTTAAAAAGTACATTGAAAAAAAGAAAATGATTTTGAGCGAAAGAAAAACAAAAATTTTAGTATTCGAAAAAAGAGCAAGGAAAGATAGAGTATGGAAATGGGGAGAAAATGAACTAGAAGAAGTGACAGAAATTAGATATCTGGGATATATTTTACAAAAAAATGGTAGTAATGAAAGGCATTTGGAAGAAAGGAAGAGAAAGGCTATAATGGTGATGAAAAGCGCTTGAAGTATAGGTGAGAGGATATTTAAGTATAGTTATCAAAGAAGGAAGAAGTTATTTGTGGCATTAGTGGAGAGTATAGCGTTATTCGGAGCAGAAGTATGGGGCTGGGAAGAAGATGAGAGATTGGAAAGTATACAAAGAAAATATATTAAGTGGTTGTTGGGATTAGACAGGAATACACCAAATTATTTAGTGGAAGAAGAATGTAAATTGGAAAGCATGAAAATGAAGGCGCTAAGAAGAGCAATAAAATTTGAAGAAAAGATTAGGGACTCAAAAATTAAATTAGTAAAAGAAGGCATAAGAGAAAAAGATAAAGATAAAGAAAGAGAAAACGTAGGAAGAGTAGCAAAAAAGAGAATAGAAATATTAAAGGAAGAAGAAGTAACAGAAACAAGATACATGAGAGGGACAGAATTCAAAGAGCAAGTAAGATTTAAGATAATAGAGAGTATAAGAAGAAAGGAAAAAGAAAAAAGATTAGAAAAGATAAAAAACTCAAGATATAATAAGATATACAAGGACATAATAACAGAGGATGAACCAGAATATCTGAAGATGGAAATACCAATAAAAGATAATAAATTAATGGCAAGATTTAGATGTGGTAATGAATGTAAAAGCAGAGAACATTGGAAGGAAGAAGAAGAAAGGAAATGTAGATTATGCAAGGAACAGGAGGAAAATCATACACACATACTGAAGAGATGCAAAAAAACAAGGAGCGAAAAAGTAATAGAAGATATACTTGATAAGAGCGCAAAGGAAATAGAAATATTGAGAAGAGTAGTTAGGAAAAGAAAAGAAGGGGAGAGTTCCTGAGAGTGCCAAGAGAAATAGGATGAAGAAATCAAGAAGGAAGAAGGGAAGGATATGAGAAGAGAGAAGAGCAAAGAGAAAGGATCAAGAAAAACAGTGTTAAGTGTAAAGTGAAGTGTAAATATACTTTCAAAAAGACTGTAGTATTTAAGATTTAATTTATTTAATTGCAGTGGCTATATGGACAGTATATTTTTTTTTTGTTTTTTAAAGTTTCTAATTTTATATGAAAGAAAAAGTGACTAATTGTTTCAGTATTATTAATAGATTCCATTTTATTTTATTTCTAGTTAAATTTAAACATAAATATTAATATGAATTTTAAATTAGTAGCAAATTATCTTTGAAAAATTTTAGGTTCATAATATTATCTAAAAGTAAAAGTGACTAATTATTTCAGTATTATTAATAGATTTAATTTTATTTTATTTGTAGTTAAATTTGAATAAAAATATTAATATGAATTTCAAATTAGATTCAAATTATCTTTGAAAAGTTTTTTTTTTTTTTAAATTTATTATATGTTTTTGTTTACTTACTAATAAGAATAGGTTATGTAACTTGAAAATCATGAATGAAAATGTAAGACATATGTAAAAGGAATGTGCAAAGATAACGATAAGAAATGTAACGGAAGCCCTCCAAACCCGAAAGGGACGGAGTATGAAATAAATAAAAAAAATAAAATAAAATAAAATATGAATAAGTTGACAAATATTCTCACTTTTACCCTTTTTTAACAAAAAAATAAGCGTCACCACTGCTAGTTGCGTCACTTCTATTTAATATTAATGATATGGGTAGCGTTGAGCTAAGCAACTAGCACGATACAGCATGAAGCTCATTGCAGAACAAGCCTAGTGAACAGATGAAGAACTGTCAGAAGTGCGTCATGTGTCTGCAGGTATTTCAATCTGGACCTTAATTTATGTGGAAAAGAGCTTTTAAGTTCATTAATTCATTTTATACCATAGCAGTTACTATTATCTACAATCAAAGGGCAAGAAAAAAAGAAAAACAAAAGAAGATATCAAAAAAACTCATCCTCAAAAAGGTGAACTTAAGATCTTGATAAATACAGAATAAAATTTAACTCTTTCTGAGGTTAAATAAAATGTATTTATTTATTGTTTATTTATTAAACTCATAAAATAAACTTGGTTCTTAAATAAAACGGTTCATTAATACAAATTTAATTATATGACCATATTATGGAGAAAGCAAGCCAAAAACTTGAATTATAATGATTTCATTTAACAATTGATAGATGAGTTCAAATGATACAATAAATCATTAATCTCCGTGGAAAAAACGTCTATGCTTTCCCACCCCGACTTCCCCTCGCATCCACTACACGATACGAGAGTAAAATCACGACCATGAACGATCATCTACGATCGCCTGTGCCGTGCCGTGCCGTGCCGGCGTAGTCTTATTTGCTACAACGAAAGCAATTGCGTGAGTATATGATTTAATATTACAATATTATATCTGTAACACTCTTCACCCCTGGTACAAAATTTACGTATTTTGTACTTCCATAAATCGAACTAACTTACGACTAGGTCTTAACAAAATTACAGACGCAGTTTTAACTTCTGGTACTCTAGCTTGGCCGTTGGAAGCGAAAAATATACTAGTTACAACACCTTTTCTTCATTGATTTCTCTTTACATCATTTTCCAAAATTAAAACGAAATCTCCTTCTTTCAATGGAATATCTACATCATGCCACTTCTTTCTCGGTAACAACGTAGTGAGAAATTTGCGCAACCACCTTTCCCAAAATCCATCTGCGAATAGTTGAACTATTTACCACTGTCTACGCAAACATTTAAGTTGAGAACTACAACTTCTGAATCGAACTTCTCCCGACGAAAAACCGATCAAGAAGTGGTTTGGAGTCAAAGCTTCTCCGTCTCGTGGATCTACAAAGACATGTGTGAGTGGGCGTGAATTCACTGTTTGTTCTACTTCAGCCAAAGCCATTATCAGTGTCTTCTTAGTTGGTACTTGTTCTTTTAGCACTTCCGATTAAGAGGACTTCACTATCTAAATTATTCGCTCCCATGCTCCTCTCATATGCGATACAGTCGGAGAGTTAAATCTCAATTTAATCCTTTGTTGACTTGCGAATTCATTAATTTTATGTTTATCTAACTTGGCTTATGCTTGCGTCAGCTCCACACTCGCTCCTCGGAAGTTATTACCATTATCACAATAAATATACAACGGTAAACCACAACGTGCTATGAAGCGTTTAATAGCCATTATAGCTGAATCTATACTCAGACTGTGGGCCAACTCGATGTATATACCGCGTGTTTTGATGCACTTACAAAGGGCTTTCAATCTTCTACTCTCCTCCCTATTTTTACTTGCATTTGTCCAAGGTAGTCAAGGTCGCAGTGAGTAAACGGCCAAATTACATACGCTGAGCGGGCTGGTGGCAACCGATCCATACTTGGATTTAACGGTGTCGCACGCCAGATTTTGCATCCTACGCATTTTTTAATTAATTTTCGTAACACTTGTCTCAAGCCTAAGATCCAGTATTTTTAAGAAATTTCATTTAGGACTGTTTCGCTACTCCCATGATTAAACTTTTGATGGTAAAATCTGACTAGGATTTTAGTGACGTAATCCTTCGCATCTAAAATTATCGGTTTTAACAAGATTTTTTCGCTTAATTGTGATAGTCAACCTTCCGCACGAAGAATGCCTTCATCGTCAGTAATCAGCTTTAAACTAAAAATTTTGCTATTATTAGATACCGTTTTTTCGTTTTTAAGTGCTTGAAACTCTTCAGAAAAAGTTCTACTTGGACTATGTTAAATACAACAAATTTCTGCTTTATTAATAACGCTTACGTTTGTGTAATGCAATTTAAATCTTAATGCTATAAATTTGTAAACATAAGCTACTGTATTTACAAGTCGAGTCCATTTTGAAAATCGGGAAAAATTGATTATAATATTCAAAGAAATACGCGTTGTTGCGATTTCTGATTCGTCTTCGACGTACTTGTCGCAAAAATCTTCTTTTAGCCATTCTGCCTTATTTTTTTATGAAAACTCGGGTCCCTTTAACCATCTACTATTTTCTAGTAAGACCTTGGGTTTGTAGCAGGTACCATCATCTACTGGATTGAGTTGTGTCAGTACCCATCTCCATTCGTGTACGTTTGATTTTCTATCTATCTCACCGAGATGATTTTCTGCGTAAGTCTTAAATCTTTTCGAAACATTTCTTAACCATTGTAGGACCATTTTGGAATCCAATTAAAAAACCTTTCGAGCTACTGTAAACTCGTGTTTTTTTTAAATCGTTTCGGCCAATCTTACGGAAAGTACAGAGGCTTGTAATTCTAATCTTGGAATCGAGGCTGTCTTAGACGATGCAACACGATTGTTTGCGATGATAAAAGACACGTGAATTCGTTCATTTGTCGATAAAAAACGCCAATACCCAAATGTGACACACGCTTTCGAACTTGTATCACCGAAAACATGTAACTCCACTAACTCTACTTGAAAATTATTGAATACGTAACATCTAGGAATCTTACACTTTTTGTCACAATTAAGGTCTGATAACCACTGTTGCCACTTCTTAAATTTATTTTAAAGTAAAATTTCTTTCCACCCAATTGTACTTTGCCAAACTTCCTGCATAGTAATTCGCAAATAAATTGTAAAAGGTGATAAGAAACCGTGAGGGTCCTAAACCGATATTATTATGCTAAGAAATTCTCTTTTGGTCGGTATCTGCGTTGTGTTATATAAATCGTTCATTACTTTCTTCGAATTAAAATTAAAACATAATTTATCAAAATCGCTAATCCCCTTTAACTCTAAGATTTTCTCTCCCGCATTGTCTTTAGTGCTTGAATTTATTGATGTGCTGGCAAGACTTGTGAACTCAGCCTGGATAAAGTCAAGGATTCGTTGGACGCCCATCCATGCATTTAACAGTTTGCCGCGGTATTAATCTCGATAACTTGACTGATTCGTGCGATAGTTTCTTCGACTGTATCACAGCTTGCAAAATAGTCGTCCATATAATAATTATTCACAATACTTTTCACCACATTTCGAACTGAATTTTTCCGCATTTTTATTTTTGTATATATAAAGCAGCACACGAATATGACTCAGCCCCAAAAATGATGAATGCCATCACGTTTTCTCATGGTTCTACATAACGTTGTGCGTTGCGATCTTCTAGTCTTATTTTTATTTTTAAAACATGTTGCATAAGTCTGCTTTAATGGCGAAAGATTTTTGGCGAAGGCAAAAAAGCACACTGGGTAAATTTTTCAATAAATCTGGTGCTTTTACTAATCAATTATTGAAGCTCACTCCTGAAGTTTCTGCAGCAGCATCGAAAACTACTCTCACTCTTCTGGGTTTCTTCACGTGTTGTACCCTGAAGTGAGCATGATACCACAGTCTGTCGTGATTTAAATCTTGCTTTAGTAATTTGGCAAGCTTATTTTTAATCAAACGATGAATCTCTCTATAATAATCATTGGCGTAAATTGGATCGTGGTCTAACCTTTTTTCTACTGAACGTTATCTTCTAAGAGCTGTAGAACGACTATTAATGTTTACCCTCTCGTCACTTTTCCATAAAAGACGGATTTCCCATGCACCGTTCTTATAAGAACTGTATCGTCAAGGATATTAATTGCTCGTTTTTCGTCTTTATATATTTTCTGATGTAAATTTACTCCTAATGAATCAATTTGAAAATGAAACTTCATTAACTCTTCTAAATGTTTATTCTCCTTTATCTTAATCTCTTTCATAGAAGGAACCGTGTATAGACCAACCAATAAAGAACAAGAAACGTATAAAGAATTCTCTACAATTTCTCTGATTTTGCGTGTAATAATTAAATCTCAATGGTACTGTCCGAGGAGCATGTCAGGGGCTGTGCAACGAGATTTCGTTCGAATTGAGGTTCTACTTTAAGAATATTTGACAAGTTCAAGCGACACGCATTGTCTGGGAAGAGCAAGATCTCTAAGAACTAACACACCTGACAAGAAGCCCGAGAAGCCTTCACTTTTTATATTCAAATCGACTTTCTTATTAACTGTTAAACAAAGGTTTCGACCACCAATACCGCAAAGTTTAACATTAATTTGAGAACCTGATTAGTTAATCACTTTTGCATTGATTAAACTTACAGTGGAACCTTTATCGAGTAAAGCAAAAATTTCCTTACAAATTGTAGAAGTACAGAAGTATACAAGTTTGGTACACAAAAGAACGATTTTTAATAATGAACGCGATTCAAGTTAAGTGTTATTCGATTAAGCTCCACAGTGAATTAATTCTGAAGTCGATTTAATAAAGTGATCATTTAACTCATTGATTTTCTCTGAGGCTCATAAAAAGTGTAGCAATTCGTGGAGTTTTCAGCCACATTGTTTACATTTGTATACATTTTTACATTCTTTGCGTAAATGACCGGTATCAAGGAGACTAAAACACAATCGGTTCATCTTAGCCGCTTTCCTACGCTGTGAGATTTGAGCCAAAATAAAGTCAGAGCACTCGACTTATTTATGATTCTTCTTACTGCAGAAAACACAACAGCAATATTGCAAGGAATCATTTCCTTGAGAATTTGAATCATTCTCTTCTCTCGTGTTCGTTACCAATACGGTTTGCTTAGTTGAGTGAAAACGTAAATTTTGTTGCATTCTTTTTTTCTCAGCCCAACCAGATTCACAGAAATTACTCTCGCTGCAGTAGCCATTTTGGCTTGACGAAATAAAAAATTCGCTATTCTCTCGAGATCAAGCTCGTCTCGTCCTTTGGATGTTGCCAATCGTAGGTAACTCTCTATCATAACACTGGGTAATTTCTGTTAAACTTCGTTTGCAAGCTCGTGGCTATATAAATATCTGATGTTATTAAACGGTTTCACAGCCGAAACAGCATTGTTTAACTTTGGAACACACTCAACTAAGCTTCCTTTGTATGAATCAATTACCGGTAAATTTCTAATTTTGGCCGAAACGTAATTCTAAAGTTTTAATTATTTCACGAGTACCCGTATTGTATACAGAGATTCAGTCACCTCGCGCGCTTCGCCACGAAGTGCCTCAAAACGTCGCATTACATTTGCATGATTTAAATATTTACCTTATTTAGTAGATAAATCAAATGCATGCTTAAAACGAATCCAATCCAAGAAGTCTCCAGAGAAAAGAGGAAAAGTATATTTCGTGAATGATATTCTTCTAACTAATTGAGAGTGATCACTACTCAATGTTAAATTTTTGTAGTTAATTTTTGCAGTGTATTTTTATAGCGAGGTAGTATACGATTTTACGCTGACGCTCAAGACCGTTGGGTGTTGAGTAATCTCGTCGCACGTTGTTGAAGTGGTACTTGACTCTGTGTCATTATTGATGACAGAAAATTCCGGTCGTCATCTGCCTCAGTTTCCGATACGTTTTCTTGCGAGACTGGTGAAGGCTCTCCTTCAAACAGAGATTGATTTTGTTCTGGAGGTAGTTGACTATCGACTGGCTATGCCTTCAATGTACGTCGTTGATGAGGCGGTGCTCGACCGCAAGCCGCCACTGGAGCTGGATGCAAGAGAACACCGTCCGGCTCTGCCGCTGGTGCACGTCGTTAGCGAGGCAGCACTTGAGCACGAGCCGCCACATAAACTGGGTGCACCAGGACGTCATCTGGCTCTGCCACTGGTACACGTCGTTCGCGAGGCAGCACTTGAGCATGAGGTGCCAGAGGATCTGGATCCACCAGGACGTCATCTGGCTCTGCTGCTGCCGCTGGACTGATCGCAAAACCTTGTTGCAGGGGTTCTATTCATACAAGCGATGTATCGCAAAATCGTATTAATTTATCGAAAATTTAACCCAAAAACGGTTATGGGCATGCGCATTCTATGAATTTTGGATAGATAAATGCGATTTTGCGATGTATCGCTTATGTGGATAGAACCCCGGTAAAGTGCAATATCGCTCTCCTGCTGCTGATGGATATTGTCTATCGTCCGCTTGAGTTCTAGTCGCGTCTTGTACAAGGGCCGATTGTGATGACTCTCTCGGTCTCGATCGGGGTTGCGTGAAGATATTGATTATTCTGGTCATAGCACCAAAATTATACAGAGAAAGCACGCACAGAAACTTGAATTATAATGATCTTATTTAAAAATTAATGGATAGTTAAAATGATACAATAAATCATTTTTCTCGGTCCTTATAAAAAAGTAATATGCTCGGCACGAACATTGCGGAGCATCTGTTTTTCTTTATTACTCGTCGCTACAAAATATAATAATAAACAGAAACAGCTCGCACAAATTGTTCTTTACTACGGCTCAATTTCTGAGGAAAAAACCTCTATGCTTTCCCACCCCGAGTTCCCCTCACATCCACTACACGATATAAGAGTAAAATCACGACCATGAACGATGCTCTACGATCACCGTGCCGTACCGGTGCACAGTGGTCCAGAAAGCCCAAAAAATTCTCAAAGTTTGTGCTTCCAATGAATTTTTACTCAAATTAAACGTTTTTTGGCTTACTTTTTTCCTCAGAACTTAAACTACAAAAATCCGAGTCCCTCGGACGTTCCACTATTTTTGAGATATATGTATTTCAGGTACATATACAGCAATTTTTGATAGTCAAAATACTCTGGATACATAATACGTTGTTAAAGTAAGCCAATTTTTACAAAAAGTGGTACACGGGGGTTTTGAGGGTCGCTGATTATGAATTGAAGGTTAGAGTCAAAAATTTTAAAATAGTAGATCCAACATGGTGGACAAAGTTTTTAAAAATAAACCGATTTGTACAAAAATTGATAAACAGGGGTTTTTGGGTCGCTAGTTACGAATCAAAGGTCAGAATTTTAAATTTCAAGATGGTGGATCCAAGTTGGTGGACAAATATTTAAAAATTACCATTCTTCTGCTAACTTTAAGATGTAAATATTTTGGGGTCTTCTGAGGTCAATCTGAGGTCACATTTTCTGTATTGAAGACGGCGGATCCAAGATGGTGGAATAATCTTTAGAAAAATTGCTAGAAAATGCCTCACAATCTGTGCCCCTACTGAATTTTGACTGGATTAAGGTGTTTTTTGGCTTATGCTACTTATTACATCGAAACCTACAATGATTTCATTCCCTTGGAGAAGTGATCTTAAAAAATGTATGCGTATATACAGGGAAAATTTCAGTTATTTTTGAAATTCTGACGTTCAGATCAAACTTTAAACTAGTTTTAGATATCGCAGTAGGCTGAACTTCTAAGTAAGTTTTTAGTATTAATGTAAGAAAGACAATAAATGTAAGGTTACTAAATAATATTCAGGATACAATATGGCGGCCGATACAAAATGGCGGATTGTCTTTTGTCTCACAACGCATAAGACATGGGGTTTAAAGGAAAGGGTAAACCGAGTATAACATATGGATAGAATGTAATCCGTTCATAATCTAATAATGCCAGAAATGAATATTTTAAGAAATACATATTATTTATTAAGAGGAACGAATTTCGTATTTACAAGTATCTGTTCCTCAACAAAACTGTTACTGTATGATGAGGACCTCTTGTATTTAAATACTTTATCACTTGTATCTTTCATCGATGTATCTGTAGATGCACAGTTAACCAACAAGTTATATTAACATTTCTCTACAGAGTTTTCATTTTTGCGTTTGAGCAGAGATATCATTTTGTCTGTCAGACACGTACTCTGTTTTTTAGGTGTCTCACAACGTAACGAAATAAATGGATCAGAGGTAATCATCAATCTCTGGAAAATATCTATACTAGTTGCCACTCTAAAAAAAATTTTTAAGTTCGGATAACAACATTCAAGATAGTACAAATTATTCTTAGCATTGTTAGAGTTCTCAGAAATTGGTTGTTCTTTGAAATAATAAAGGTTTAAAAAATTATATTTTTTCTACAATGTTTTCTCGAAAACTTTTCACAAAAATATTTAACATTTTTGTGACTGCATTCTTGAGCTTCCTCGAAAAGCATACCAATTGGTACAAATAATGATTCCGTTATCTTGTGCCCATGAACTGGAATTACATGTAGTGAGGGTGGCATCTTGTACCAAGAATAGTTGTCCACGTAAATTTCCACTATTCTTAAAGAATACAATCTGAATTCCTTAAAATCGATTTGTTCAACAGATGATACAACGGCCAGAATAACCTTAAAACGTCTTAAAAGTTCCACGTTCAACCCTGAAATTTCGTTGACTTGTCTATATCATACTACTTTGGAATATGCTTTTTAGACATGATAGTTCAGATACAGCATCGACATTATTAAAAAATTTCCGAGCTGTGTTGCCATTATTAGTATTACCCATGCCTTGAATCGGTGTATCGTTTCCTAGTTTCTTTATAAGACCATCTTGAACTTATTATTTTTTTTTTTTTTGCACGATTTCTTGATTCTCCTTCTTTACCTTGGAAAGAAAATTAATTGTACAACCTCGTGCGTTACGATCATAGGTAAGTAGGAATCATTTTCGTAAAGTGATTGTCTTAAAGTCAATAAAGCCTATGTTTCTTCACATTAATTAAGAAGGAGTATAACAATCTTGTAATATTAAAGCACGTCTGATTGTGATAATAATTGTTACATCTTTTGTACAATAAATGCACTATGAATTTCTGGTTTTTAATAAATACTTATAAAACTAGCTTTTCTTTCAACTTAGTTGTTATGAAAAGAATGTAACAGTAAGTCTATGGAATTAAGAAACATGAAAATTAACTATCATATTAAGATATTTATGAATTATTGGTAATTTTGCCTAAAATGAGCTAATGAAATCAAAGACGGAAATTAATCTGCAACACATATAATAGAGTCAGAATAAAATAACATGAATTAGTAATGAAAAAACAGTTTTATTTGTTTACACTATCGTACGTGCATATTGACTTTACTACATTTACTTCAAATACACATGTTCCAACTTACAGTCAATACTTTCACGTCCAGCCTCTACAAGATGTGTAGAACTAATTCCATTATGCAGATATGATCGTGCAAAACGGAGAATCTATATTTCAGAGCGTTTTCATCGACCGTGACTTCAGACGTTTTTTTAATGTTATTTAATTTCGATATCGTTTTCTTACATAGCATTTTAATTATTACTAGTGCAGTGTAATTATTATTATTTGCATACGTTTTTGTTATATTTTTTATATTTTTGTCTTACTAAAAAAGAAGATGTAAATTCAAAATAACAGAGAAACTAAAATTTTTCACAGTATAAGATTACCTACATTCTTTTTTTTTCTGTTGAGACAACAATTTCAGGATATAGAACTACAAACCTTATTTGCGAAGAGAAATAATTAGAAGACAGAGTCCTTAGTCATGTATTGCACAAGAGGGTACAAACGTACAGTATAATTATATTACAGAATATCATTCTATTCCTCAAAACGATACTGAAATTAAGCTACAAAAGAATGAACGCAATCATATACAATGATTAAAATAGTTGAAAGGATATAAAAATAGGCATCAAAATAAAAAATATACTAACCTTGCCGTCAATCATGGTGAGAACCATCTCAACATTAACTGAAAATCCGTTGACAGAAACGGTTCTAAATTCATCGATTTGACGTTGCATATCATCTTGTGTCTGTTTACACAGCTCGTCAGCTACTTTTTCATATGTAATTATTATTGGATGGCAAAATCTAGTAGAAGATGGCTCAGGATTCTCCCAGTGTTTAAAACTGTCTTTTTTATTGAAAAGCTTTAAAGGAACAAGAGAAACGCAGATGACGTGACACATATTTTGGGTGCCCAAATCTGTTTCTGCAAGCTTTTGTCTGTAGCCGTTAACATTGCTTCCATCAAATCCGTATTTAAGCTGCAATTTAGCTTCCTCATTGTTCCCCGAGTTAAGTTGTAGAAACTTACACAATCTCTTAATGATATGATCCAATAAGTTTTTTAAAGGAGCCTCACATTTCGTTTCTGTTACGGTAATATTCTCAGGGTATGATTCCTTCTTCGCTTCTACAATCTTGAAAAACCAATTAACGCTTATTGCATCATAGCACTTACATGCACAATATTTTTCATGGTACAAATTTGGCTGTAATATATTAAATACATAAACAAAATTAGCGATCTTACAAAAGTTTGGTGGAAGACATTAAAAACATAAACTATTTCGTAAACATAATGAATAAAGAAGTATAAGAAATACATGTAATTAAATGTTTTTAAGAATTAAATGAAGATTTAAAAAAATTTTAGAGCAGCTTTTTAGAAACCATTAGGTTTAGATATAAAAAATTTTTTATGTGTGGCTTTTATGTTCCTGGAACAATTTTCATACAAAAAACACTAATTCGTTATTTTACATCAACTTAAACAAGAATTGTATCAAAAGCTTTAATGGATACCATTCTATATTAGTCCCCCAAGGAATGATAGGCCACACCACTATCAAATCACCTTAAGATATGAATACTGTATAAAGTTTATTTTTCGAATTTGAATGAAATTTAGAAAACTTGTTCAGTTTACGTCATGGTTAGGTATTCAGTGTCCATGATATCCAAAAAATCATTAACAATGGTTGAGATAACTTTAGATACTTGTATAATATAATTGAGTTTTTTGTGATAAAGTTAAAGACTACACAACTTTAGTTTAGTCACATTTTTTTTGTTTGGAATGCAATAAGACCTTGTTATATGTAAGAAACTATTTAGTACCGTAATTAGCTGAATAAATGTTAGGTCTTAGGTTCACCGAAAATATTAGTTTGATCTATAATAACTATGATTTCTTACGCGCTAATACAATTAAAATACAATTTAAAAAGAATTTTAAATACCGCATCAAACCCATTACATGCATACATTATTTTATAATAGATATTAATGGAACACTTAATTCTTGTACATAATAAATTACAGAGAAAATTAGTGATATTAGAAGACTTTGCTAGAGATCAATTAGGGTAATATACTTTTTGTTTGTCTACATACTGTCGATATGCAGACAAAACCAATGGAGATCTCGATGATTCTAACCATACTGCAATACAAAAACTACTTTGTTTTAACCATTTATACTTACATGCAACAATGTAATTAAACATAACTGTTTATTTGTTACAAATTTTGTGAATAAAAATTTCATGTGAAGGTTCTTCATTAAATAAGATTAATTTTTATTAAGGAAAAACTTATGATATCTAGAATTACGTATATTTTGTAGGAAAATCGTATTGACAGCAGTAAGATAGATTAATATCCTCAAAATACCTTGTTATACTCAGGGTATATATCATGACTAACTTTCAAGGCTGCAGATCGAATGTGCTTATAGGCATGCTTAGTCAGGTTGGCATCTAGAATATGTATAATTGCTTCTTCTGGCATCATGGCCCTGCTCCTCATACCGATGATTATTTCATAAATGTTGTTTGCGCTTTCTGGCTCTATAATTCCATCAAAAAGTTTTACAGCAAGTAGATTAGAATCACTTTTCAACATTTTTTTTACGAATGCGATACATTCCTCTGCATTTATACTATCATCTAATGCTGATACTTTGCGATACCGGCTTTTTTCTGATGCATCCACAAAATTGACGACAGGTTGGCCCACTTTATCATCTGCATATTCTAATATTATACGAGCTTAGCTATCGTACATAAATAAAGTTATGAAGTTATTAATTATAAAATATTTTTCCGAAGTATAATAAGCAATATACATCTACATCCATGCCTTTAGCTTTATAATTTTGCTTTTTATTATGCTTTGTAATTCTGTATTTTTTAGTTATTTAACAAACTTTTCCTTAACTTTTTAATTAGAAATAACAATGAGTAGTCAACAATTTACATGAATAATGACATTTTTTTTATATTCGTAAATTTATACTCGTTTAAGAAATTTTTAGACGTGCCTTTTATAGTTGTTTATATAAAAACTGCAGTTGTTCTCCTATCAAATTATTATACTAGGTATTATTTTATTAATAAGTTGCTAGTATTACTGTATACTAAATATACGTAAGTACACTTACAAAACTCATTTAACAAGAGACATTAGAAATAACAAATGTATCTGTAACAATTTAACAAATTTATAACTTGTCTGAGAACATTTATTTTGCAAATTCATCAAATTGAAAAACCATAGTTTACTTTTCAACAAAAACAAAATTTGGGAAGCCCCTTTACATTGTTTACTGGCTAATGTAATATAACATAAATAGTTGACAGATACAACCATTTACAAGCATGATCTTCTCATATACATATTGATACTGTCATGTATTATCACATTGCATTTTCCACATTTTGTTATATAATTGTTAATGCGTACTATATGCTTTGCTTATATGGCTGGATCCATAATATTTTTAAAAAATTATCTAAAGTCCAGATATTTTCTGTCTCGCTTATATTGGTAGACTATGCACTAAGTTATATTTTCTGTTTATCCAACGTAACCTTAAAACTTTATGCATTACGTGTATATACGTTTCTATATAAATTTTTTTTTTTTGTATTATAGTGCTTTACGTCCGGCTCCTATAAAGGGCACTACTGAGGGCACTTAGCACTTGGGAGAAGGAAGGAAAGAGGGATGGGAGGGGGGTAGGGGGAAATTAGGTAATTATGCTGCGAGGAGATCGCCTAAGCCCTCCTCGAGAAGGATTGAGTGGTGAAAAAGCACATGTGAAAATACACAGAGGTACTTGCCCGAAAAAGTCGCACTGGCCGGAAGTTGATCCACGGTCTCCCGCGAGCCAATCCACGACCTAGCCGACTGAGCCACTGCGCGCTCTTTTCTATATGAATATATTGAACTCGTACTGATAGTACACAGTGCTCCTTAACAAAATAAAATAAAATGAATAGATAACTGAAATTTTTTTGGGATCATTTCTATTTCATTTCAGGGTAATTTTCTGACCAAAATGAAAGAAGAACACTTGGCGAATTTTTTTTAACATCAAAATAAAAAAAAAAAGTTACAAAATCGATTAAATCTTGTTGGAAAGGGCCATTGAAACGTATAGTTTTTTTTAACTGATTTTTTTTTTTTTTTTTAAGCTTAATTGAACAACGATGATTGTAGGTAAAATAATTCAACTTGAACATTTTTTTTTCAATACATTTCCTTTATTTAAAAAATATAAATTTGAAAGTTTTAACAATATTCTGATCTTTAAAGTTCGTAAAAATGGCGAGTAATATATTATAACGAGCATTGGAAAGAAAATTTAGCTTTTTAATAATTATAATTATTTTTGCTTCTAACATATTGCGAACTAGCAAATTCTTAAGGTCCAAACAAAAAATATTATCACTTCCGGAACACTTGGAGGAAGAGACAGCATAGGCTGCATGCTTTTTGTGAATAAACAGTGATAAGATTGTCTACTAGTGTGGTGTCAGTTAATGTGTATGGTTGTTGAAAATGAAAAAATTATCGATTTTTCAATTTTTCTTTCAATTTTTCTGTTTAAAAAAATTACATAGTATTTTCATTGTATTTCAATCACAAAATTACCCTGAAATAAAATGGAAATTATCCAAAAAAAAAAATTTTAGTTACCTATTTATTTTATTTAATTTTGTTAAGGAGCACTTTGGGTAATATTATAATCTGGCAGTTTAAGTATCGTATGAATATTTACAAATTTCACAACGATCGTAAATTAATAATGTACGTATGTAAACATAAACTGTGGAAATCGTCTGATAGCATTTTTAAGGTTAAACAAATACAAGTCAGCTATCTGTGATTTTAAAAGTTTTAAAGAAGCTATTGCAAAGTGAAAAATTAAAGCTCATTACAAAATACATAATATACGTAGTACATACATGAACACAAAATTTTCAGGTCCTTCGTGTTTTGTTGTATACGAATATTACACACTTCTTCTGCTCACGATTTATTACTCTTCACGAGATGTATGTAACTTCTCTTATTTTTTGGCATTGTTTTTAATCGTTTTGTTACGTTGTTATAGAATTTATACCGCAGTTCATTCTCAATTTTTTTTCTTAAGACATAACTTGCCTCAATTTTCCACTGGGTAATTAAGTATTCTAAACACAAGTTTTCTTCTGTTCTTCCCACGATAAGCCTTTCTTACTGTCTAATAGCAACAAGATGTCCTTTATTTTGAAACTCAAAGTACACATTATGAACTACGAACTGTGCGTAAACATTAATTAAAAAAATGTACATGTACATTTTTTTCTTGTACAGTTAAAAAACTATTATGGTCACTGTCTCCAAGATGTTATTAATAAGAGGATACTATGTGCATAATACAAGTTAACACTGAATGAGCACAAACAAAACCAGAAGAAGACTGTTCACGGTTTAAAATATACAGTAAAAGTATAAGGTTTGATCGACTTCGAAAGTCAAAGTATGTTATCGGCCACTACCAGAAGCGGGATTCATATCTCAACCAAAGGTTTTATACTGTGATTTATAGAAAACTGTATAATACTTTTGAAAATGTCAGAAACGAAATGACCATACTTCTCTTGACATCTTCTTATGCAGTCATTGCTCAAATATAGTAACTGTCTCTTATAAAACTACATATATAATCGATAATTATGTCACTCGTTTTCTTATAAGAGAATTGAAGCTTTCGAAGTAATAATTTCCAATAATATTGGTTAGTATCGCAATGCAACACGTCATCCACTAAACGAGGAAAAAAAAAAAAACGATGTCACCAACTCACTGTAACAAATCTCAAAACTGTTCGACGTCGTATTTATATTTTCACACACGTATGAAACCTGTGATTTCTACAATAGATTTTGTACATACGTCATCCGTACCCACAAATATTTTGAACTACATGAAAATCAGGAAGTATTAAAAAATATAATATTTGTAACATTTTTTTTCGGAAAATACGGGTCGACTATGGTGCATTGGTATTCTTAGAAAAAAAATTATCAATTTATGTTTGTATTGTTCAGAGGAAAAAAAATTCATGTACATATTTTTTCATGATCGCATCTGTACTTATCTATGCGTAAGTGCCTACTTTTCTTCTTTATTAATAAATGAAGATATTACGTACAACGGACAACTATAACGTTGGTTAACAAATCAATTCCTTATTCATTTACAATCAGCCATTACACCCAACTTAAATATTACAATAATTATTTGTTAATAAGCAGATACTTGTCGATACGAAATTTGATTCTCTTAATAGATAATATCTATTTCTTAAAATATTCATTAGTGGCATTATTTGATTATAAACGGATTACGTTCTATTCATATGTTATACTCGGTTTACCCTTCCCTTTGAACCTAATGTCTTATGCGTTGTGAGATAAAAGACAATCCACCTTTTGTATCGGCTACCATATTGTATCCTGAATATTCCTTAGTGACCTTACATTTATTGTCTTTTAATACTAAACACTTGCTTAGAAGTTCAGCCTACTGAGATAGCTGAAACTAGTTTAAAATTTGATCCGAACGTCGGAATTTCACAAATTACTGAAATTTTCCCTTTATATACGCATATATTTTTTAACATAACTTTTCCAAGGGAATGAAATCATTGTACAATTCGATCTAATAAGTAACGTAAGCCAAAAAACACCTCAATCCAGTCAAAATTCAGTAGAGGCAGAGATTGTGAGGCATTTCCTGGAATTCAGAAAATGTAACCTGAGATTTATAATCAGAAAACCCTAAAACATTTACACCTTAAAGTTAGCAGAAAACGGGTAATTTTCAAAAATTTGTCCACCATCTTGGATCCACCATCTTCAAATTCTTAATTCTGATCTTAGATTCGTAATCAGCGACCCCAAAAACCTCCATGTATCACTTTTTGTTACTTTAACAACGCATTATGTATCCAGAGTATTTTGACTATCAAAAATTGCTCTTTATGTACCTGAAATACATATATATCGAAAATAATGAAACGTCCGAGGGACTCGGATCCTTGTAGTTTAAGTTCTGAGGAGAAAAATAAGCCAAAAAACGTTTAATTTGAGTAAAAATTCATCGGAAGCAAGAAATTTGAGAATTTTTCGGGTTTTCAGGACCACTGTGCGACGTAGTGTTATTTGCTACAACGAAGACAGTTGTGCGAGTATATGATTTAACATTACAATATTACATTTACAACATACGATGTGTACAGTTTTTAGTTTTTTTTTTCATTATAGTCTGCTTGTTAGCATTTGATAAAACTTTTTTTAATTTACTATAAACTTGCGCTAAGCAGTTTCTTTGATTTTTATTTTTTTGTATTTAAAACATATTTATATTGCTCCATTAAATAAATGGTCCTCTGAGCCAAGTTATCAATAACATGTAGTTTTTTAACTTTTTTTTTGCTTTCTAAATAGCTTTTATTTTGGGGCCAAGTCTTACAGTGCGCATTTGAGTAATAAATATCCATTTAAAACATATAAGAAATATTTAACGATTGTCTGTTCATAAAATAAAAAATGTTTTTTTGTAGTTGTTCGAATTCTAGGATAGACTTGATGTATAAGCTCATTGGTGGTTTAATGTCTGAGTCTGTGTTGAAGCTTAAAGACTGCATCATTTTTTGTCTATTCTGATTTGACACATGATGAGTTTCTCCTCAACAAAAACTGATAATGCAATTGCTTCGGGACTCAAATATCATAAATGGTTTTGTTATTTATTTAGAGTTGCTTCATATATACCAGGTTCAACAGACTAGTATTGTGGATTTTTTAACTAATTTTTTATCATTGTAAGGTGCACGAATTGTATTGGTCACTGTATGCTACGACTCAATGTAAATAAATACAATAAACTGACAAATATCAAATAATTAACTTTCAGCTTGTTTTGTTAATTGGAAGAAGCCTCGAAACAAGTATATTTTCAAACTGTAAATGGCTGTTGACATTCATCTTGCATAATGGTTTGCAATGGTATGTATTAAGTTTATAGAAACTTACTCTAGTAGATGGTTCAACTCCTAAAAACAAAAGACCTAACTTTATGACAGTCATCACGAGGCAATTTTTCGTCTAAAAAGGTGCCGATAAACTGAATTATTTCTTTTTGGAGTTTAATTAAAGACTTACGTATGCAATCCAAACCATTTTTGTAATTTTTTTCTTTTATATTTGACCAAGCAGTTTGAAATTCTATAAATAAAAGGAACGCCTGATCCACAAGTGGCTGGAAATTTTTCCTTAAAAGATGCATCTATCAGAATCTCTAAAATGTGATGATGGCATGGAAAGTACGGGAAGTATTTTTCAAGCAATTGCTTAAGAAATGTTGCTGCACCAGCATGATGACTTAAATTGGAATTTGTAGTATCACAACACAAGACTTCAACCTTCTTACACAGTGGCAATGAGTTACAAAAGTGGCATTTGCTTGAGATGTTCCTTTACCATTTAGCAAAGAAGAAATGTCTAATATCTTTCCAATAATACTTGTGCTAACTAAAATAGGTGAACAATCGTGTTGCTTCTACGTTATTGCATTCAAAGTATTCATTAAATAAAGTGTAATTTAAAATGAAATCTTCTTAATTAAATCCCAAGGCAGTGCACTAATTAAGATAACGGAATTTCAATAAGAAATCTTGTAGTTATCCAAAGCTGATACGATGTTTTCTGTTAAAATATTCTCTCGCCCTCACTTATTCTTACTACTATACATCGACTTTTTATTAAGAAAACTAAGCTGATGTTACCTTAAGCTATTTAATTAACTTCTTTACCTAACGTTAACTGTAAATTTCCTTATTTTTCTAGAAAAAAAAAATTATTTTTAAATAAACTATTTTGAAATTAATAAATTGTATTACCCAAAATACATGTTTTGCCAGGTTTCCATTCAATTAAAAAGGTCAATATTTAATTTGTACATTTTTCTTTACAGTAAACTTCTTGATGTGTTCAAAGATTAACTTTACCCCAAATACATGTGACTTCTTTTAAAACAATTTTATAACTATCTTCCAAACTTAGATTGAGATGCCGAGTATAATAGAATAAATAACTAAGAACTTGCAGCTTACTTGGTAGTTTATCGCCTATAATCTTAGGTGTTATGCTACTAATCAAATAAATTTTGTCTTTATCCATCCTTAATCATATGCTCACATTTATATATTTCAAAATACGATTTTACTACTATTTACAAATTACTGAGAGAATCATAGCAGAAATATTAATGTCTTCAAAAAAGTAGTACAAAATTTAAATGGAATGTTACTTTACAAGTGCAGAGCTTGCAATATTCGTGCTCTTTCAAGTAGATAACTGAAATTTGGTACTGTATGCTAGAAGTAAAGTGAGATGGTTGGGAGCAGTCGGGAGTCGGGAATAACGCACCTGGCTGTGGTGAAGTATCTATAGACGTGCAAGAACATAACGAAAGATAAAAGGGCGTGTTGTTTCTCTCACCTTTGATTTACAAAAAGTATTTAAAAATTTTTTTTTTCTTTACAGATAATATCTTTGTAAGACCACATTTTTCATGCTCGTTTTCCAGCTGCTCTGTTACATTTTCCTCGTTAACCACCACTACTAGGAGACCAGAGGTATCTCAAAAGCTTAACGCTATTCAGATCATTCAGAAAATTGTCCTCTCAAGTGATTAAATGTCACATAACATTGATACAGTTGAGCAAAAAAGCTGCCTGCGAATTTCAGTCAGTTCAACATCAGCAATAGTAGGTTCACCAAGAGACCAGGCAATAGCTTGCACAAAGAGCTAAATTTAGGAATCTTACAACTCACAAGAATAATTTTTTTATAACTTTTTTATGTTAAATGGTCTTATGATGCTGCTTTAGTAAGGTGAGTTTTAAACTTAATGATCAGGTTGAATGCAATTCTATTTTTGGGTGAAAAGTAGTCGTTGCACTTTGTGCCCATGGTCAGAAAACTATTTGCTTTCTACCGAAGTGATCCAAAGTGGAATTTTAATTTATTTAAGTTTTTGTACCAAGGTGATAGTTGAAACTAATAAATTTATAGAAATTCAAAGTGATCAGTGATCCGTTAGGGGCGAAATGTAAGAAAATAAATAAATACAAATAAAGTGTATTTAAATTTTCTGCGTTGATTTATTGATGCGCAACGTTTCGCTGACAATATGCGTCAGCCTCATCAGGCTACAAAATTAAAATTAAAAACACACAATGAGTGATCTGGATGATGTATTAATTTTAATTAATGTTGACCATATTGACCAAATCTTAAATATTTTTAATTCATATCATCCCAAACTACAATTTACATATGAAATGGAGATTGCCAAGAAACTCAACTTTTTAGACTTGACGATAATAAGAAATTCTAATTATTTTAATTTTGACTGGTTTGAAAAACCTACTTCTTCCGGACGAATCTTAAATTATTTTTCTGGTCATCCAGTTAGCTATAAGAGAAATATTGTTTTTAATTTGTTTGATAGGGCGATCTTACTTGCCAGTACACGTTTTCACGGTGTGAATATTGCTAGGGTGAAAAACCTGTTGATAAAAAACAATTACCCTTTTAACTTTATTAATAAAAACATAAAGGTCAGATTAAAAAGACACAAATATAGTAATCATAACAGAAGCACTACAAACACCTACCCTCTCTGCAAAATTGGCATACCATATATTGACAATAATTTTGAAAAAATTTCAACCATGTTAAAACCCTACAATATTCACACTTACCCTCTTATTAACAATAAACTGCAGCATATCGTCCGCTTAGGAAAAGATACAACGAATAAACATAAACAGACAAATGTAGTATATAAGTTTTATTGTAAAAATTGTCCCGCGTCATATGTGGGTGAAACAAAGCGAGCGGCGGAGGTCCGCATCAGTGAACATATGAAAAGTAAAAACTCCGATTCCGTTGTTTGTGCACACCAAATTAATTTTGACCATGAATTCGATTGGGATAACTTTAAAATCCTTGACAAAGAATCCAATTATAAAAAAAGAATTATTTCCGAAATGCTTTATATAAAACTCGATAAACACAACATCAATAGAAAGGAGGATGTGCTTTCCTTTAATAGAGCATACCTTCCTTTACTACGAAATTTTAAATGTCCCGATCGAGTTCATCGCCCTTTACCGTCTACCTTTGCGGCTCCGCCTATATAAGCGCTGGCTTGTGGTTGTAATTTATTGTCAGTCGACAGCACGACAGGTGACGAGTAAGTCAACCAAACTTACGAATTCTCGCGTATCTGCGGTAACAATTTACAAAAAATTTATTGTATTTTTGTGTTTGAGCCTTCCAGATCACTTATTGTGTATTTTTAATTTTAATTTTGTAACCTGATGAGGCTGACGCATATTGTCAGCGAAACGTTGCGCATCAATAAATCAACGCAGAAAATTTAAATACACTTTATTTGTATTTATTTATTTTCTTACATTTTGCCCCCAACGGATCACTGATCACTTCAAATTTCCAAATTCACCGGAGGGCACTGATATATACTAGCAAATCATTAATAAATTTATAATTTTTTATTCACACATCTACAATACAATCAATTATTACTTAAATTTACTTTTTCGTACTTTTAGAAGTACTAAAAGTAAAGCTATCACTGCTTAAGAATATTAAGTTTTTAGATTCTTGAACTCTTTGATTTGAGTTCTTATGTTTCTACTGTGTCACATGTTTGCTGACCTATAACTAATGTCTGATCAACTAATCCTCAATCAATGAATTAATTAATGCAGTAGATAACTGTACGTTACATTTTTTTAAATGCTTTATTATAATTTTCATTCAAATAGCTTATGAAATAGTCACATTAAATGAAATAAAAGCTATTTTTTATTTAATTTTGGTTTGACCATCGATCATGCATTTGCAATATCATAAGATCATTAAGGCCAAAATAGCAATTTATTTATATTAATTAGCTGTTACAATTTTTTTTCTATATTTTTTGAAATACACAATTCTTTTATATATAGTTTTGATGGTGAATTAAATAATTTAATAACTTAAGAGTGCTTACATAACATTGAGGATGCTAAAAAAAATTAACTATAACTTAAACTTAAAAACTTGCATGCTAACTAAGCGAAAAATGGATTTGCGTTCGTTGGTACGGTTTAATTTTTCATACTCTTATTATTAGTTATGGATATTTAGTTTTGGGATCTTACAGAATGATTTAAGGTGGAAAGGTAAAAACATTTTAAGCTCAGGATATAACAGACACTCTAATGTAAACGTAACCTATATCTAAATAAATAATCTAGCCAAGTGTGGTGTTGCCCCAAGTTTATAGTGAATATCATATTAAATTATGTGTATTAAAAGTAACTACAGTGGCTGTCACCATCAACTTGATCGAAAGTCCAAATAAGGGCACTTGTGAATACTTCCATAGTTTTTTTAGTATGCTGCAATGTAGTGTATTTATTTAATCAGTTAGTGGGTTAGCCGATTGTCATTCTATTACCATAATGCCTTACATTTAAAAATACATGGATTCCACGTGGATTGTATATTGCTTTAAAATGTATTTTACGTAGACCTAACGTACATTTTGCTTGGATTTTAGATAACTATAACGTTAATTTTCAGGAGGTTTCACGTCAATTTTCAATTGACGAAATAACAGTTAACAGTAAAAATCACAATAGCATCCAACTAAAATATTATAATATCGGTGTATCCACGTTAATTTTTTTTCCCCTTTCCTTAAAACTTTCCGTGCCAATTTTAGAATACTAAACACAGGGGCCATTGTGCATCTGAAAAGAGGTGAATCACCTACAAGATTGCTCTTAGCTAAGGTACTACGCCCATGCATGACTCACATATATGCACGCTGTTTCATGCTGACCGGAAAAGAAATCAAATGAAATACTTTTCAAAGGGTAAAATAATAAAATAACTTTGACGAACTAAAAGATGCAAAAGGCTAGCTATGAACAGTTGCGCCGGTAGAATTTTTATACCATTCGCAAAAATCTAATTTTTGTAATTCGGACAAATGTTGCTACAATTCAATATGTAAAGGAAAGCGGGAAAGTTGAGCCAACAGTCAACAATAGCTCCTTCCCCTTTTCCTGACTTAGATATGTCGAGAGCGAGTTTGTACGACCGAGCCAATATAAGTAATGGAATTTTCAAATCCCCAGAGCACCACGTGCCGACATCCTCTCCAAAGAGTAAGCAAAAGGGGAAATGAGAATTGATCCCACTACTAACATTTCAAAATATATTCGTAGCTAACTATAAATTAAAATGACCGACAAGCTTAGTTAAGTTAACAAACAATGGGTTACGACGAATACCTAATTTGTATTTGGACCACAACTACAGCTACTTTAGAGATAAGTGGTTGGACCGCTGTTAACAATTACTCTTTCCGACTATCAACTTGTTCGTTAATGTATCTGGCAACTCTAGCAACTATTATAGTTATTAATGTGTAGAAATTATTATTATTAACCCTTTTATTAATATAGCAACGCAGTGAACGATTATTCAGTCAACACCTACATGAAATATTGGGCGATTTTCACCGCTGTTGTTGCAATAAATTTGATTGAATGAACGAACAATGCTTAGTCTAAGTAAATTTTAGCGATATGTCATCCTAATGTTACTATTTAATAACATGGAAAATATGTAAAATCTTGATGTAAAAGAGAAAGGAAGGGTGCAAGTGAGTGAATCCCCTTCCCCTCTCTTGACACATGTAGGAAAGCTAGCCAGAGGTGGGAAGTGCCAATTTTAAGTGGCTAAACTAGAGCAACTCCAGCCAATTAGATCTTTGGCTATTGTCTTTTCCCCCAAAATTTTCGGCGGCAAGCTTTCCTGCGTCGTTTTCCAGCCAGCGCGTGGTTGAGGTCCGCTACTCCTTATAAAAAGGCCCAGAGGCCCCGAGAAAAGCACTTGATTCGGCTCGACGATAGCCCTTCAAAGTAGACTGAGTAGTAAGAGTCCGCCTCTGCTACAACCCAGTCTACTATGAAGCGAGGCACAGTTACAGTTTAATTTCACCCTCGAACGGTTGACTAGGTAGCTAGAGTCTGACTCTGCTATCTCACGGTCCTCCACGAGTGCGGTTTTAAATCTTCGATCCCGGACACCTCGCACTGGTTCGCTCCGCTGCACGTTGTATATCAAAAATAAAAGTAAGTCAAATTTAAATACTAAAGTGGCAAGTCCTTTTTTTATTCCTCTTGGTTTCAAACGTGGACGTGTTTTTGTTGGAGTTCGAAATTTGGTATCGGTAAATACCACGTTACGAAATTAAATAGACAAATTATTCGTCACGTAAAGTCTAGGGCAATTACATTTACTCCGGATGGTACTAGTGGATCCTAGACCAGTCGCGAACTTAAACCATTTTACCCCCTTGCGTAACCTCTAGAGTGTAACTACCTTTGCTGGTTACGGTACTGGTAACCTCTAGATCGCGAACGGGATACTATCCGACACATTGCACCGGGTATCCTCGATAAATCCGAGGCACGCCGCAAACGAGTGCATCACATTATTGCTCGAAAACCGCGTCGATTTAATCAAAACGGCCGTCCTCGCCCCCTTTCAAATACTCAGACAAAAAATATAACTACCTTTTAGCCCCGCATCCCACCTACACGCCCAGTGTAAGTCCCGAGTTATTAAGCGAAAGCTTAAACTCGAACAATACGTTGCGTCGACGTAACAATGTAATTACATTACATAAAAAATACAGTTTTTATATCCTATATAATAAGTTTTAGTCCATTTAAAAAAAAATTACTCAAAAATCATTAAAACGTAGAATTTTGGCGTATTGACCACACAGGGAAGTGGAGCCTAACAAGTATATGTGCATATAGTATTAGTTTTAGACCTTTTTGTAACTGACAGTGATTTTATTCAACAAGCTGGCCAAGTGTTGGCTTTCCTCTAGAAAGAAAGCGCCTGGAGACTCAGATATTACAAGACAAATCAACTATTTGTTTTAAAACTCCAATAAGGGGTGCTCCAGCATCATGGGTACTTATTCTATGAAAAAAGCTCAAAAAAAAATCTCCAAGATTTGAACTCACGGATCCCAGAGTTTTTTCGTCTAGGAGACTAGCACGATTGCTACTAAGCCATAAACAATTTTTTTATGTATGCATAACATGTTAAACAATTATAACTATCATTAAGCCCAGTCTTTAATTCATAACTAAAAGTTGTGGAGTGTAGTCTAAGGCTTCCTTCCTGGCTGCAGGACCAGCAGACTGTCTAACTATTTATTTGTTTCCAGGACAGAAAAAAGATGAAGTTATAAAAAATATGCGTGTTAACGTACCTCTCTTTCTTCTAACAGCTTTAGGTAAACTAAATTATTAATTATTTTTTGAATAGTTACTATTGTTAAATGATAATTCATATCATTTAATTTCGCCTTTGGTTTAAAATCAAAGATTGTGGACTATAGTCTCACGATTCTTTACAGGCTGTGGGACAGCAGATAGTCCAACTATTCGTTCGTTTGTATATTGGGGAAAGAAAAAGCAGAAAATGTAAATAAAGAGAGAGATTGTTAAGTTTTGTATAATATAAATATTCACATACCTTTTCTACCTTTTTTATTTAAATTTATATGATTCCTCAGTTCTGCTTTTTTTGATATTATTATCTTTATTGAATTTCAACGAATAAAATATTCTGCGCAGTAAGATATGCTTTTTCTTTTAATTTTATTTACTTTTACAATAAACTACAATAATACTATGAATTTGTCAAGCTATATAACTATGAACTTATCGAGCAATATAACAAGTTAGATTGAAATATTGAACTAATAGTTAGGAACCATACTCGATGGGCGGTGGAAAGCTACTGATTAAAACGCTGTGCAAAGAAATGCACCTTGCACGAAGTTTTAGTTTAAATATCTTCGTCTTACTTGCTATGAGGCCGGTACTTGCTGACTTCATGTGTTTAAGCTTAGCGGCTCCCTTCGGTTGTCCCTTGACACTTCCGAGATCCACGAAGTACACAGTCAGCTTTGTTAAGTGTCGACTTTCGTTAAGTACGACTCTTTTAAGAGTCTTAAAATTTCATCATGGAGAATAAATGTAATATAAAATAGAACAAAAATCAAAAATTTATTTATTTGCGCAAGTTGTCACTTAGCAACAGTAACTAACTTTTAATTTTAATAACAATAACTTTCTTCAGCTTGTTATATACTGATTGATTTTTAATGACTCGTACAAAAAAAGACAGAGAAAACGAGAGAAAGAAACGAACTATTAATCACTTTTCACCAGTTACTTTCATAATTAACTTATGCACTCGATGGTCGACAGCGGGCTACTGACTATCAAGTTTTAATAGATCAAAGACTTAAAAAGGTCCTACAACTTGCTAAGCAGGCATCCTCATCCAATAAGTCATCCAGAACATCCACAGGCTCCAAAAAAAAATAAAATACCACTTGATTTATTTTGACTTTAAAAATGTAATTTATCATTGGGTAGATATTAAATATAAGTAAGCGAAAATTCAACGATGATCATTGTATCAAGTTTATTCCTTTTTGATAACTAGCGCGTTCGGAAAAACTACTGCATATTAAAAAGAATGTAAGAATAAATTCTGCAAGAAACTTTTTTCCGGTAAAAACATTTCTCTATTTTTTATTCGGCATTTACAACAATGAAATAAATATATTTTTGTCAAAAAGTTAGTTGGAATATTGTTATTGATCGTAATAAAATCATTTTTGGTACGTCACTGTAGGATTAACACATTTGTCTATTCAACATTAATATTTTAAATAATTGTTGTTATTTATTTCAATAATTTTATCACCTTGTGAATTTCTTTTTGGTTTTTTTTATATGGAAATATTTCTGTTTTTGAAATTATTATCATGATGCTAACTTGTCTTCTGTGAATTATATCCCACCCACGTGAGAATTAAATTCATAAGAAAATAATGAGTTTATTTTGTCCCTTCTTTTTTAATAATACAATGTTATAAAAGAAGCCTTATGTTCTATTTTCAGAGAGATCTATCAGTGATTTTTTCTATAAAATAAGAGAATAGGTTCAGGTACATATATTTAAATATACTTATCCATGCAAGTTAGATATCGGTTCTATCGCATGTTTGCTCCTCTCTCACCGTCCAAGCCCCCTGTTTTCCCCGCTAACAATGATGAACGTTTTTAATAGTATAGTGTATAAATTAATATGCAAGCACAAGCTTGCAGGCACTTGCGTATACGAGAGTACAAAGACATACAACAGCTTTTCCCCAAGTACTTGCGTTCAGGCTTCCTCTCTCTCTCTCTCTCTCTCTCTCTTTCTCTCTCTCTCTCTCTCTCTCTTCATGAAGACGTTCTCAAAAGTGGTATTCAACTGTATATTAAAATGCATCCATATATTAAGGTATAACATGTTTTAACCTATAACTGATGATTAAATACATATGCATAAATGTGTATCCAAAAAATGATAAAAAAAAAATTTTTTTTTAGGGAAGCTTATGTAAACAACACGATACTAATAACAGTAAAAAATAAGATAAATGGTAGTTTTCTTATTTTTTTCTTACATTTCACTCACTTTTTCAAGTAGACACATATAAAATTAATTATAAAACAATAAACTAAAGAGCTTTTTTTATTTAGTCTCTCACGTGATTTATCAATTTTCTTTGCTGTGTGTCGTTTTTTTATACCAAAATTACTTCTGGTGATTTTCAACCAGAGCATGGTGATGTGTTTAAATCAATCAATGTAATTTTCTAATCACTATCCAGTGATGGAGAATATGCTCTTAAATCAATGCCCTTGATAGCGTTGACAGCGTTGGTAACAAGCACCCTCAAATCCAGTACTGATACGAGGGAGTGACGCTAAAGTGACCGTTGCTAAGGGGATCAGCGCAACTTTATCATCCTCGTGAGTGATGGGTTTGGAAATTCAAATAACGATGACGATGTAAATAACCATGGTTGGCAAATTTTAGTTGAATCTGATGTAGATAATAGTGGAGGCAGTATGTACTATGACTTATCTATGTCAACTGAAGATAGTGATAGAAATATAAAAAAATTTTTTTGAGGGCTGTGAGCTAACAACTCTAAATTCTCCATCACTTTATTAAGTATAAGTTTTATTGATAAACAGAAATTTAAGGAAATTAATTTTATACTATAAAATATTGGACCTAACTAGATACTGTACGTATAATAGTGTCACGCCCGCTTCAAAAACTGCATTTAATTAATTTTTCATATCCTTTAAATCATGGAACAAACGCTCGGAAAAATTTATAAAAAAAAAGAAATATTTTTTTTTTACCTACAATAACTTAAAGAAATTACCAGATATTGTAGGCGAGAGTTGTATTCCTCAAATCTTGTTCAAGAATTGGTGAGACTCCTAACTAGATGATAAATTAAGTAACTTCTAAGCCCTTGAGCACTTTGATGCCAACTATCTCGCTTACATATTCCTCAGAACAGCACAGTTAAGATGTTAATAAATTAAAATTATTTGGAAAGTAAAGGGGAGGTTTTAACAGAAATCTTATAAAATTTCTTATATGTTTATGAAAGTCTCTTAAACAAAAGTAGTTTTATATTTTCAAGATAAATGAATAAACTAGGAAAAAAACTGCAAATTAGGATTCTGGAAACTCAACTTAAGTATATCCAAGACAGAAGTCATCTCGCATGAAAAAGTATAGGATATGTACAATGTGAGTGTAACCCCTTAAGGAGATGACATTTATTTTTAATATTTCTGTGCACTCATAGCTAAGCAAGATGATATACGTTCTGTTTTTTCCTAATAAAATTTTTTTTACATTTGATTTATGCCCCACTACATTTTCGCTAACATAACTTGTATTCAAGATTTTACTGATAACTTGGAAACTAAGCTTAAAAGTATTTTAAACTGCAATAAATCTAGAAATTATTATTGTATGTTAAAAACGGAATTTATTAAATATTTAGAATTAAATATTAGATTTTTTTAAATATTTTCTAAAAAATCAAAAGTACATGGATAAGGTATCTCTACATTGGTTACACAAGATGACTAAAGTGTCACGTGGGAAGATATCAAAAGTGCATTTAAAAATCATATTTGGACAACTGTGATCGTAAATAGTAAGTATTTGGATATAGTAAGATTCCTTTAGTCTGCTTTGAAACAATTCGTTTTAAGAGTACAAGAAATATCAAACCACTAAACACTTTAGAAATAATTACCACAATGACGGCAAAATTTATAATATTGAACAATGGCTTTGATACAATTGAAGTTACAGTACATTATATTACAAGGGATAATACTTGATAATCCGCTCCTGGTGGTGAAGTTATTTCACGAAACAAAGCCAAGCTTCTGGTGTGTTCATCTGAATGCGATATAATCCGTAACTGATGAATAAAAAAGATGTCCAATAAAAAAAGTAGTATCAAGATACGTCTCCATCTTGGTCATTGAGACAAGAAATAAATAAAATGTGAGTATCACCTGTAACACGAAATGTAATAAGTTTGAATAAATTAATCTGAGAAATTAGACAAACATATAAGAAAGAAGTAAAATGCACACATTTATATATACGTAGCTTTGTTCCTACGTAAACATGGTCACTTGCCTAATGCCGTGCTTAGAAAATATCAATAGTGAAGGTGAATAATACTTAGACACCTCTGACGTCACCGTCTGGTACGAGCAGTTAAGGCCCAGAGGAAGTGTTTGGTCAGCGGGGAGGTAGTCATGCTGTTGGAGGAGGGGTGGATGGCGCGGCGGTGGTAAGTATTATGTTCTCATCTACGCTGCGTTTTTTTTATTTTTTCTGAAATAGTGAAGCTGTGAGAAAAGTTTGGCATAGAGCACGCGTCCAACTTAGGTATGACCACACTGGAAAAAAGTTGGTGGGACCGCCTTCTCAATTTTGCTGTGAACATCGCCCTCAAACGGTAAGTGCTACTGTTCTGTCTGTTCTCTGTTTTTGCGTCAGCTGTTCACCCAAAGTGAGGAAGCAGCAGCACCAAGCACTTGAAGAATCGGTTCTCGCAAGTTTTAGTCGAACAGTGGTACTGAAATTGGTGATATATCTAAACGTGTGATCGAGGCATAAATTAAATTCAAACATAAATACGTCTCACTGTAATTAAATATATGAAAGTAAACTAAACTACGATTTATTATCATTTACTTATCTTATTTACTGAAGTATATACAAATATTATTTTATTACACTTTTTTTAGATTGTAGTAAACGTAATAAACCTTAACTTTTAATGACAAAGAATACTTTGTTATAATATAATGTGTGTTATCGGATCGTATCGAAAAATATGTAAATACTTTTGGTATATCTTCGTAATTTAATATTTTTTTTGTATTACTTTCAAATTGTACAACATAAGAATGGAACAGATCATCAAATGATATTTCATTGTACATGTTAAGTTCAAAATAAATATCATCATCAGTTTTTATAATTTTCTTGACCTCTCCAAATATTTTTTCACTACTAATCGTATTTGTCATGATAAATGTGCCAATTTTAATTAAATACCGTCAATGTCAATTCTATTGTAATATTCAATCGAAGATGATGCAATGTAACTACTGATATGATAAAAAGATGGCACTTGAAAATCACTTTTTATAAAACTCCTACACTTAACGTTAGCTTCGATCTCAAGATTATGAAAAGTGTTACACATTTAAAATACCTGTTTTTTAGCTATGGTCAACATCAAATTTTTACTACCACTTGTTGATTGAGCACAACGTTTTAGTTAGTAATAAAACGCTTTGAATCGCATGCTCCAATAATTTACAAATGGTCCATTATTTAGTATTAATTCCGGATAGTGAGTTAAAATATGAAATTTAAAAGTCAAAAAGCTGTACAATTTCAAATATACATCATAGTGTTTTTTATGAGATCTTTTAAAAATTTTGCATCGTACCGGGTAAGTCATGAAAACATGATGATATCCATAATTTTTTTTAAATATTTATAGAGCTTCCAATGCTCATAATTTCTGTCAATCAAATTGCCTATTTAAATACCAAAGAAATTTAAAAATGTTTGAGCTTTGGCAGCAGACATTTTTAAACCTGACTTTTTCTACAATCTTTCAAGGGAAATAACAGGTGGCTTGTTTATTGTGTCATCATCAATACAAGACAGATTTTCAATTTTATAATTGATGGACTCTAAAGAAAAAATTTTTATTTCAAATACGTATGTATATAATAAATATTGCAGGACATACTCACACATGCCTTCAAGGCAATCATGCATCGCATCAACACTTATATTATTTACAATATGGAAATTATTAACATCAAGAAAAGTGCATCTTTCCTTAATTCCGCTTTGCTGTGAATCAGGCCGTATTACGTCCATCTTACAATTTTTTCTGGTTCTTAACAAAGAATTATTTTCAGTAGTTAAGCAACGAATTTATTTCAAATCAGCTTTACAAATTCAGCAACAGTATAATGCTCTAAAGGACTCAATAAAGCCAAAGATACTATTGATGCCGAGATTATCCCCAAGAATAAGCATAAGTTGAAATTTAACGTTAATCTCTTTACCATCAATGGTAATCACAATGCCCTTACTTTGAAGTACATTTAACTCATTAATCAAGTCTTGGAAGACGTTTTCATTCGAACACTTTTTCTTATCCTTGCACCTCACGAGAATTGAAAAAATTATACTTTTTAGGCGAGATGCTAAAGATGAAGGTAAAGCAGCTACATAAGCATAGCCTGCTCCAAATTTATTTTTGCTGTTGTGGCTACTAAGACCGTCTTCTACTTCTAATTCGTAATAAAAATAAGATAATGGTAGCACTATTTGATCCTAAAATTCATCAGCATATTTTGACCATAATTTTGCCTGCGTTGTGTTAAAGAAAATGTTTTTTTCTGTATTCAATTCGTTCATATAATTTAAAATTTTTTTAAATAAATCAGGGATTTCTAAAAACAATTTTAAAGATTTAAGTAAAGAAACTTTCATTTCATGCATTGGTTGAGGCACATATAGTGATTCGTTCTCAACCAACTTTTCCTGTAAATGTTCACAAATGATAAAATTTTCAGGATCAAATAGTCCTTTTTTTTAAGTACAGAAAATCTTTTAGAGTCTGTGGTATCGGCGAAAATTAATTCATATTTTTTGAAACATACATTTATCGTAGAGATTAATTTTCGAGTTATTCTATTGAAACAACTCAATAATATCATTTTTTAAATTTCTTAACAAAAGATTAGAAACAAGATTATTAAGAAGTTCCATAATTTCTTGAACTAACTTTCGTGGATAGTTAGGATTTGAATAAAAGAATAAAATATATTTTAAAAGACAATCAAAAATGACTTTTTTTTTTATTCTTGAAATTATACTGATGTATACGGAAAGAATAATATTTAAGTTAACAATTAGCTATTAAATGAGTTTTATTTTTCTAATTCAGTGCACAACTTATTAACAGCTGCATAAGATTTTGATGGAGTTATAGAGTAAACAAATTTTTTAATGAACATCCATAACGCAGTGTGACACTTGTAACAGGACTCTACCACCTTCACTATGTTTGGAAAGTAGTATTTTTGTTAATGGATAACTATTTATACCTGGAGTATATTTTTAATCTCACCAACGAAAACAATGTATGGAAAACTTTGTTTTTCATATGTTTTTAACCACGTCTCATCCGCTTTAAGAAGTTCTTTTTATTTTGTGATGTCCTAAAATTAATATCAAATAATACATAAAAATAAAACGAGTTTGAGAAAATTTTTTTATACTAGTATGCAATCTCGTATTGCTGATCTTACGATTAGCTTTAATTAAATACTTGCTCTTGATAATATTACAGTATATTTCGATCCTTGAACACAGTGCTTTCCGCCTACTAAGTACTTTGCGCCAACGGGCAGGAATAAATACTTTGGCTTTCTGGGCTTGAAATTTATTTCCGCCCTTGAGCAAAAAGTGATTAGAGGATGCAAAATGCGGCCATGGTGCAAAATACACTACTTTAAAAAAATAACAAAAACTGTTTGTCATATATATTCATGAAATTTTGCGATTCAAAATCAGGATTTATAACTACATAGACATATAGATAATTTTTTTACCTTTATTTGCAGTATAAATGACTTGCTGATCTCCGTTTCATTAATACTTAATGTATTATCTTCAACAGTAAACGATTATGATATCGTCATGCATAGTGGTGGTAAGAGAAGACCAAGAATTTCATTGTAATTTCTTAAAAAGCGAATAATGCTTATAAATAATTTATATGACACCCTTAAAAAATGAATTTTAATACAGTATCATGTCTGTACAAAAAAAAGACAAATAATAAACCTGATTTTATCAATTTCAAGTGAATACAATTTAACTGCTTTACTTCTGGGATTCTCAATTTTAAAAAGTTACTCAAGGTTTTTTAGCAGCGATTAGCCATAAGCTTGTTAGAAGCGTCTTGTATGACGTTTTAAGAGAGGAGTCTATGACGTTTTCAGAGATCAGTTGACATGTTATTGTTTGAAAATCGGATTCTATCTACAAATAGAAGTTCTATAAAGCATGAATTGAGAAAGCAACTAATTTATATTATAATCATCAATACAGAAAGAAAACCCTTATTTCAGAACTACGTAGGTTTCAGTTTATTTCAAGTTATTAACTTAAATTAAGCAAGATAATTACCAATGAAACATCTAATGGAGGGCACAGGCAGGTGAAAATATAAAAATACTTAGTTATAAAATTATTATTTTTTTCCATTATTTATCAATCGGTATCTTTCATTAAAACTAGCTGTCCACTCATTAACAACGTCTTGAGAAGATTCATTTTCTTGATCTGGATTTTTTTTAATGGCAAGACTATTGGTAGTTTTTGGTGCCGTATCAATAAAATAAGGTAATTACATGATACATCAATTTATGAATAAATATATTACATGAATTATTTGAAAAAAAAAAAAATTGTCTACAATAAACAGACAACATACAATAATATAGATACTGTAATGTGAATAAAATATTGATGTTTTTAATCAATATGTTTATTTATAACGGTCAACTTACATGTTGTACTATCTTCATCCAACTGATCTTCTGCACTTAAACGCCCCGTTAGTCTTAAACGATTTCTCCAATACCTACATGTGTCATACAAGCATCCACGGGTGCCTATAACTTGTTTATTCTCACAAATGTGATAGGCTTAATATAAACATTGTGCATCTTCCGTTGGAAAAAGTTCCACAATCTGTGCACTCAGCTCTTTAAATCTTTGACGGCTTATACTAGGAAAAAAAGTTTTTTTACATTTGTATTCATTTATTTAATGATGTATATAGTTGACATAACAAAAATATTAACGCATTATATGTTTAAATGTGGAGTAGGTAAACGACATTAAATAGTATAATAATTAAATGTTTCTTTACATTTAAATCATTCCATTTTCTAAAAAAAAAAATTAATCTAATATGCAACTATTCAGTTGTTATAGATGCATCATCAACAGTCTTTTTACTTTAATTAGTACAAGACTTACGTGTAAGATTTTCCTTCTTTCTTAAACTCATTTAAAATGATCATATCCTTAAGTCGATGATACTCTACTTTTTTATGTAGTTTATACATGTCTAATAAAATCCGCCCCAATAACCCTTGTGACGTTATTACATGATATACCTCATTTTAAACATTATATTCACCTACATTTACAATATTAGTGGTGTCCAATGCATATGATCAGTTGTAATTCCGATTCAAGCAGTGATTGGAAATCCACCAAACGTTAACCAAATGCACAATAAAAAACAGACTTTAAGATTGACTCAATTAAGAAAGCAACGTATAACATTGTTAAATGCCCAAAACACGAATAATTAGAAAAGAAAAAACATTCATTTGACAAACTGTATCTACAGTTACATTACTATGTTCGAAGTTACAAAAACAGTGGCATAATAATATTAATAACACAGTATAGCATTGACTGTATGCAAGCTTAATAGTTGGTAGATCGTACAGTGAATCAACGGAAATAATAAAATAATAAAAAGTCGATAAATATGAAGAGTAGAATGTGTACGAGTACACCCCACTATGTATTATGGCATGATTAGGAGAATAACTTAAAATTTGTATCTATTTTGTGTGAAATAATTGTAGGAGGCTGCTTATCGGAATTCTTGTCAACACTTTTTCTAAATATACTTGAATTTTTATTCACACGTAATTTGTCAATATAATCAATTTTCATTTCTTCAATTTCAAAACCAGCAGCATTTTCATTTAAACTCATTGACAAGTCATACCGCTCACCATCTAAAATAATTTAGCATGCATTATTTACAATATAACGTAGTACACATTCTTTTTATTTACATTTGCTGGATATAAAACACACGATGCTGCAGTTAGTACACAAAAATACAAATGTTAATAATGGATTGATTTTAGGTTATACCATTACCTAATGTTTACGTACTCTCATATAATACTTACTCTGATCCTTATTTTTAAGTTTAGCCTGATGTGATGCATGAGCTTCCATTTTCTCAATTTCCTCATGCACGGGGTGATAAAAAACACTGTAATTAAATAATTAAGAGTATCACGGAGAAATTGATATCGTATACGATATGCTATCTTTGATTTCTCATGCGCGAGTATATACTGACTCAAAACTTTCGAGAACTGATCCCTCAAGTGCTTGGTTCTTCTGCTCCTTCACTTTGAGTGAACGGCTGACGCAAAAAGAGAGAACAGTAGCACCAAACGCTTGAGGGCACTGTTCACAGCAAAATTGAGAAGGCGGTCTCACCAACTTTTTTCCAGTGCATAGATTTGTCAATTATTGCATGTTATCGATGTAAATCTCTTTCGGTATTATGCAATGTAGTGAATTCTCAACCTTAATTTGAATATAGAAACAATGATCAAATGTTGGAAAATCTTATAAAAATCTAACATGTGACTTTTGCAGCAACCAATGCCCAGGAGTCTTGATCCGATGAGAAGATGTCATCTGGAACTTTGAAAAAGAAGCTCAGACAGTTATCGATGAGAAAGTTGTGCCTAAAAAATCTACTGAAAGGTATGACCAAGTATACCAAGCATTTTTTAAGCGATGGGATGCTAATTCTGATAAATCAATTAAGGAATCTTTTTTTATTCGCTATTTTAATGATTTACTAAAGAAAGTAGCCCCCACTACCCTATGGAGTGTTTGATCTACGCTAAAAAAAATGATGCATACTAAGCATAGCTTCGATATTAATAAATATTTCAACTTGAAACGCATTCTTAAAAACAATTCTGAAGATCGCAGACCAAAGAAGCTACTTTGCTTTACAAGGATCAAAATTATGAACACCAACCTACATCTCATTAACTCACACCATCGCATAAAAACCAAAAGTTGAAGTGACAAAAGCTTGCTCTTCATATGGAGATGAAAATGTTAACCAATGTGACAAAGGTGGTAATGTGATTTTTCAAAATTGTACAATCCATAGCAATACTATTAATTATTACTTTTGTAAAAATAATGAATAGTGTTCTAGTATAACTGTCATTAATGTCACAGTATTATTTAGTTAGGTTAATTGCTAAGATAGTAATTAACACAAATGAGAAGTAATTATATTAGCCTATAATTATGTATATGCTGTTAATATGCAAAAACATTTATTAAATTGTAAAAGATACAAAATGTCATTTGATACATACTAAAATAAAGAGGGTTTTTAATGAAATCAGGTTGTTCTGCTTACCAACTTCTTTTGCTTTTTGGGTCCGTTAACATCTACTAACTGATAACCGTAAATAACCTAAATGTTACCAAACGATACAGGCCTTTCACTTTTGCCCTAAACATAACCTATCAGCACTGAAGCCAATTGTTTTCTGATGGCTAATGAGCCACGAATTTTTGGCCAAGCCAGTAAGAGAAATAGTATACATTACACGGGAGGTCACTTGATAATCTACTCCAGCGGTCTGCAACTTCACCGCTGGGAGCGGATAATCGAGTTTTGTCCCTTGTAACTTAATATACTATAGAGAATAGAATGCATAATAACATAATTAATACATATAGGTAAAGTTTTCACTGACAAACAGTGTTGTAGATCGAATAGATTGTACTTTCATACATTATTAGTGACAAGTAGCACGCCCGATGTCTAGTTGTCTTTTGTTATGTATTTGAATTCAGAGAATGTACATTTTTTAATTAATTAAAGTAAAATATTTCTAGACTTATAATTTTGATTACATGTTGAGGATATATTGCACCTATTTTCTAGCTCCTAACATCTAGTTTCTTTATTGTACAAAGTTACACTTATTCAATTATCAGTTGACGTAGATCTTGAAAGTATTAAACAGAACACACCTAAAGTATAGTTATGAGAACAAAAAACAAATAAATAATCGATACAGAAATGATCACGCATTCGATTGTCAATACTCTGCAATTGTTGCACGTTTCACTCGTAACTAATACATGTCCTTCTTATCTAATCCACATAGTGTGAGAAAGTGGGCGGCAACCCATAACTGTCAAAGAAAACTCCGTATATATTAGTATCAACATAGAAGGCAACCCAATGCGTACCGAGTCTTGTGCTCTCGTCTGTATTAGCTACAAAGGCAGATGGTCTCGTTCAAACAAATGGCAGCTTGTCTGCTGGAAATACTTGAATTAGTGGCGTTGGAATATGCCTGAGCGCTTGTTGTGTTTGTAGCGAGTTGATTTTCTTTTATTTTGGCAAACACAGATTCAGTAGAGTCTCTACTTTTTCTAAATTTTTGAAGGTTAATGCTTCCTTTAAGTTTGCTGACCTGTTATGCAAAAGCAAAGGGCTAGGACAATTATGGATTTAAATGTGTAAATCTTACTATTAGCTCTTTCGTTTTTTTTTTATTTTTTATTTTTTTTTTAGATTAACCATCATCTGGTGTAACGTAAGAGAGAACAACTTATGTATAGTGCACTGTTTTATTAATCCAGGTTTGTTGCTTATAAACGCAAGCTTAGGCACAGCTAAGACTTCCTTTTTTTGACCATGACAATAGCAAAAATAATCATCACGTGAAAGATTTTTCAATGATGGACAAGAGTATTTTTCAAGATTTATTATTTCAGACACCAAAATTTTCTTTAGTATTTTTCTTTTTTGATTATCTTGAACGTTAATATAAAGAGCATTTTTTGCTATGTCATGTACAGTGCTATATACATCCTTGATATCAGCTTCACCGTCAAATCACTCCAGTCTGTAAAAATAACATGTTAAACAACTATACGTAGCTTAAAGTACTGCCATCATTTCGGTAGAGCTGTACGGTGGTTTTATAATTAAATATGAATTAAAGTTATAGTTGACATCCACTACTGTGACTTCTTTTCATAAAAAAATCATTATTTTTATCGTACAGTGTTTGTTAGTCTACAATAAAATTGACTTTGCGCATGGTTTGTTGTGAGAAGTCACGTCTATTATCTTAAATGGTCTGCAGCATACTGTTATTCCAACAAAAGACTAGAAACTATGGGAAGAAGAAAAAAGTATGGAACAGTTCATTAGTAGTTATAGTATATATGAGAAGAGGAGTAGTGGTGGTAGTAGAAAGGAGATAACCAAAAGATAGAAAAAAGAATTCTTTCGAGGCGCTAAAATCCACAACAATATGACGATTTAAGTCTATTTTTAATACTTTGTCAAACTTCGAAGAAAGACCGCGACTTGTCGTGTTTGTCAAAGGCATCTCAAAACGTACTTTCATTTTGTCTATGCTGCTTCCCTCGTTTATGTTATGAATTCCGGAGCTCAAAAAAAAATGTATAATAAGCTTAAGCGTACATGAATACGCTTCCTGTAAGAGTAGGTTGTAACGGTTTGCTTTAAATTCGTACCTCATCAACATATAATGAGAAAAAATTAATAAAGTAATTTAGAAATAAGAGGGGTTAAGTCTTCTATCTTCGTTGAAAGCTTTGCTGTTGATGAACCCTAGTATTTCCTAGTATTGTTCTTTTCGGTAACTCTTCAAGAATAACGTGTTCTTAACAGTCACCTGTAATACAGTTGTGCATAGTAAAAGATTTAACTTTTAGACGGTGATAAGATATTTCACAGTGTAGTGCTTGCTAGAGTCTTTGCATGTGTAATTAAAAGTTTGTCTGTATTAAACACGTTGCAACGCAAATGATCCATGAAGTTCACTGTCTTACCATCTTTTATATGCTCTTGACGTTTTATAAGAAATGTGTTTTTCTCTAATCAAGGTAGTTCATCCTAGCTACGTCAGTTTCCCAAAGATTCATAGATAAGTGAGAAGTTTTTGCTGCAGATTCGTCATTTAATAATATTTTGATGTATGTTTTTACGGGTAAGCAGTATTAGGAAGAGTCGCGCAAATAGAGGTTCTGGTATACTAGCCTTGATGCAATTAAATTTTGAGACCGGATGGATGTCTCTTTTGTTTGATTTACGTAGAATTATATAGTCAGGAAAGGTAGGATTTAAATTTGACATGATAATCCTTTTATTCTTGGAAATCAATGGTCGGATGAAGAGCTCGTTATCAGACAATTTTATTTTTTTTACCTGTAAAGACAGTCTTTTAATAGATTCTTTAGAATTAAGAAAAACACATACCCGAGACTAAGAAATGCGAGAGATATGAGTCATATCTGTAGGAGAGATATGCTACGCGAGTGCATAACAGATGAGATTTGATAGAGTCTATTACTATAGCGTGTTGTTGGGTCAATCGTTTTTGGGATTCAGCAACTATTTGAGAGTAAGAGAATGTCCCTTGAGAGCTGCCATGGTTGGTTGGTAATGAGCTGGATTGAAAATTATCTATTGAGGTAGACTTGGAGTTAAAGGTTTTACGAGAAGATGTTGCCATGATCAGTTTGAGGTTAGGGTGATTGCAGCCCGCAAGCAGGCCCAATCTCACTAATTGCACTTTTGAATTTGCACTGATTGCCACAACTAACAAACAATAGCAAAATCTTTTCCGACCGCTGGAAGGTGACCCATGGGCCCCTCTTTCGGACACTCACACTAACACTGTTAATGTACTGGGTCGGTTTAAATCACTGTTATTTATAGTGAGCACAAAATCACATGGTGAAGCAGCTGATCACCCATATTATATCCTCCTATATTATCCATATGTATAGATTTTTTTCTTTTAAATTATAGTACTCTACGTCCGGCTCCTTTGATAAGGGCACTACTATGGGAACTTAGCACTTGGGAGAAGGAAGGGAAGAAGGATGGGAGGCCTCCCGTTACAGGAGGGCGGGCAGGGGAGATTAGGCAATTTTTGCTGCGAGAAGGTCGCCTAAAATCCTCCACGAGGAGCATTGCGTGGTGAAAAAGCACATGTGAAAATTCACAGAGGTACTTGCCCGAAAATGTCGCACTAGCCGGGAATCGAACCACGGTCTCCCGCGTGCCAATCCACGACCTAGCCGACTGAGCCACCGCATGCTCTATAATATACATAGATAAATATTCAGAGTGCATTTGGGAGCACGGACCTTGTAGAAGCACCATGTTCAGTGGACATAAAGAAATCCCACGGCTGTACATTTATCTCTTTACGTCTTACTAAGCAGACGTAAACAACAAACTTTACTGTCAGGGATGACGAAAACACATATACATATATAAACATTTATCGGGACTTATGCAGACATATAAATTTTAATTGTTTGTATGTTGGCAATATCGGAATTATGCTGACAGTCAGCATAACTTTTGCATGTTTCAAGTATGTATCGTTGGAGCATGTCATGACTGCATTAGTCCTATTCTGTATATATATATATATATATATATGTGTGTGTGTGTGTGTGTGTGTGTGTGTGTGTGCGCGCGCGCGCGTGTGTGTGTGTGTATTATAACACAATGAAAAAAAATTTCGTTTGATCAAAATCAATATTATTTGATTTCAATAAATATCATTGTATCTGAATACATATTCACATGTTTATACTCGTTTGGATGTTTATTTGAATGGACATTTTTTTCATATGTGTGATACGCTGTAATGTACTGATAGGCTTGCATTTATTAATTTAGGCATATTTTATAAAAACAAGATGCAAAGCTAAAGCTTAATGATAAAAGACTGAACACCACTCCTGTGTACCGTAGGGCCAATAAAGAATACTATACAAAAAATTAAAATAAAATAAGTAAATAAAAAAAATTCAATATCCAAGGAACTGCCAAAGCTTACGAATTAAAGATTATCCAAAAATCTTGGGAAGTTTGTAATAATATTATTGTTTTCATAATTCTTTCTCCTTTCAGTAAATGAAAGTCTTGTTTGTTCTCAACCAAGGTTTCTTTTTTCTGATGGACGAGCGTGCATCAAAAACTGAATTTCTTCATTTACATCAATAATAGAGGTCTCAGGTTCTGATTACTTTTTTATTGAAATCTTTCATCGTCTGTTCACTAATTCTGTAGCTAAGTATCCATTATTATACACGAGATTGAAAATTTGTTTCTAGAATACATTGATGTTTGAAAATTTTAAAATATTATGTTCAAAAATTCTAATAGCAATAAATACTTACGTTACCACATGATCCATTAGATTTTATATTTTGCAAATAACTTAATTATCACTTCAGCATTTTGTCATTTTTTTTATAAATGTAAGCTATGTTTAATTCTTTTTAAAAATTTAATTATCTTATTTACTACAATTGTAACTAAATTTTTTATTATTTTATCAGACGGCTCATTATTAGAAATGTATTTCGAAATGGTACATTTTTACTATCCTACTGATTTTAAATACTGCTGAACTCCAAATTTTTACCAACTTATTTTTTTTAATTTATCTGAAAAAACTCCATGAAAAGGGTGGGGCTTAAATTATTAGTACTACACTTAATTTTTTTAACAAACAATATCGTTGATTTCAACTGCAACTAAGCAACTAAGTGCAACAACAGCTGTGATAACTCTATTATTTTTACAACTAATTACAAATGAATAAAAAAAGTTATTTATATTATACTGGCTCTTGATTGGCGGTCGTGATTGTCGGAATACTAAACAGTTGAAGCCAGAGTTCTTGCACCAATCTGCTGTTAAAAAAAAATGTCCTTATTAGAATTATTTGTAGTTTCACTACAACACTAAAGGGCGCTATCTACAGTTCGAACTCCTGCCCATAAAGATTATACTCAATGATTATATTAGTATGTATGCATTTAAGTTCATGCATTATCTCGCAAGTTAAAATAAAAGACAAAAGTGCGTCCACCACTGCTGACGAACACGGCCGTTGCAGACCACACGTCAACAAAGTATGGAGAGTAGGACGGGAAAACACTCGTGCAGGAACAAAACTCTTTCCTGGAAAAACAAAAATTCACGCAGAATTCTCTCACTCGTCTAAACACCTTCGTTAATAGTATCACCATAGTCTCTCATATCTATATACTGCACTGGACAATAGAGAGAGAGAGAGGAACAAAGACACACACGCACTCACATGAATACTCCACTTGGCGCGCTTCCGGAGAAACTTTCCTTGGAGACGGCGTCACTTCCCCCAGTGCTGCTCACTCTCCTCTAAAAAACGACGATGATATGCAGGTAGTGCACCCACTCCGACGGTAGTCTGGTTGCTGCTCGCTGTCTCTGTGCCGGCCTCTCTATTTCTCTTACTCTGCTTCTGGTTTCTATAAAACATAATAAACTCTTAACACTTTGATTTTCTGATTACGGCAGAAAATTACACTCACGCAGTGGCCCACGTGCCCTGGGCCCATAACCTATCAGAGGTATGGGATAAAAGGCCAGGTCACAAGGTTAAATGAATACTTACAGAAGAAAGTATTAACTCTTTAACTCTATTTATTTAATACAATATAAAACCACACGGCCTCTCTACAAGGCCACTGTAGGCTTGGTATTCAGATTTATAACGACGTATCGGTGTTAGTGGTAGCACGGGTGCTGCAAAACTGACTCAGCTGAACTGCGCGTCTCGCTACGAGCCCATGCGACCGCTGCGCGCAACGGCTGAGGGAGAGGAGAAGGGGAAACCATCTAAGAAGTACTGGCAGCATTGATGGCAAAGCTGTTCACCTTGACAAAATCTAAGGCAAAAAATATTCATAAGCACGAAAATAGTAACAACAATATGAAATTAAAATATTTTAATATATGTTACACTCGAAAAAATCGTAAGAATTATTTTTGATCTTGCAAACCATTGAAAATTAAAAAAAATACTTATAAGAGCTAATACATTGTTTAAAATTTATAAACAATGGAAAGGATAATCAAAATAATTTGCAATGGCCCAAAAATAGCTGCAGAGCAACATAATTGTTTTTTTTATCTAGCATGCTCCTAAAAAAAATCTTTAAAAATATGTGACCACTAGTGGCCCCCCAACATTTACTAAGCGGAACACCGTTATGCTTTGACCCGTACTGTGAAACGTTTTTAGTTAAAATTTTTGCATCTGTAAAAACAGTTATTTATTAAAGCTGTAAGGATTTAACCCCACTAAAAAAACATGAAATTAAATTTTTTTTTTTTAATCATAAAACTTTACTGCCAGAGCAACAGAGTCCTCAAGTCCCATCTCTTCATTCTTTAGTGCTACAATAATTACAAACACATATTATTCCTCCTATTTTAATAGCTGAAAGATTTGAGTTATCAATGTTAAGGTTATAATGAAATGCTAACCTGTCACTTAATGGATTAGTTATTTGTCAATTTTTCAACCGATGTTCCAATCTTGATGAACGTTCAGTATTAGTTTCCTGACGCCTATTACTGCATACATTTAAATCATTTAAAGTTTTCCTCCGAATTTGCCATTTAAAACTCAAAGCATTGCCGAAGACGTTTGTTATATATCAGCTGTTTTTTCCAACTTTGTTGTTGTAATATATTTATTGCCATTGTTGGCAAGATAGTTTGACGTTTGATAGTTCTAAAACAGTCTGTTGAACTAAATTCTTTTTTTAACTAAAGTTTCCAGCAAATGTAATTTCTTCAATACTTAAGAATGTCTCTGGCCTACTGTTGTAGCACCAGGCTGGTCACAAAGAGTACCACAATATTCTAAACCATTGGAGCAAATTGTTGTGCTTCATTTTAATGTCTCCTAGTGACATGCTGGAGACTTTCGAGTACAAAGCACCTTCTTTTTTTGTGTAATTTGGTCGTTTTTGTGGTCCAAGATTAAGATAAATTCGTGTCTTTGCCTCTTAAGGACTATCCCGTTTGCTCAAGTTTGTTTCTCCTTTATAGCTTTACTATTAGGTTTACTAAGTGCAGACCTTAGAGAGGATTAATGATTCCTGGTTAAAGGGTACAATGCAGGGCCATCGGCGACTAGGGTTCCCAGCCTCACGATGAACAGCTCTGCTTGTAACATCTGCTAGAAAATGACTGACTTGATTTAATAGTAGCCAAGATTGTATAGTCTTTTGGTAGACGAATTGCTGTCGAAAATAATTGTAAAAATATATTTGTTGGAAAAGTAATTCAACGTAAGATGGCCCTAAGAAGAACTGATGAGATTAATGGTTATTTAGTAACGGTTAAGACTTACGATCACCCTAAAAAGTGCCAGCGGTGATGCTTCAAGTCATTCTTTATTATGATTTTCAATGATAAAAAACTGGCTGTGGGTAGCTTGACTGTTACCCTCAGAGTCGTTCCCCAGATAACCAACCGCTCATCGTTAGTTGGGGAGTGGACTTGGAAAATATTTAATTGTCAATATGCTGTTGCGATGAGCCATTAAGGAGGTGGCTGATTTCTAGCCAATGTGATTGCCCAAACTTCTAAGGATTGATTTCCCTGCCTTGCTATTGTAGCGAAATATGTTCTGGTGGCACCAGATCATAAGTGCTAAGAACGCGTCTTTTTTCGTAGCACTTAGTAAACTTGGTGGTTCAGGGTGAAATATGACGTAAGTCACTTGTCTTTTGGAGAAGAGTGTTGTCGACAACTAAGATTTCCAGCTGCAAGTCTAACGATTCTATTCTGGATGTACTGATAAGGTAATCGACAATTTTCTGTAGGATATTATAATCAGTCTCACTTACATTGCAGGTAGCTTCATTTATTCATACTTTTCATAATTTTTTCAAGATAAAATCATACAAAAACCATCTAGAAAACATTAAGAATCCGTATGCGAAATTTCAGCTTAATTGATTGAGTAGTTCTCGTGATAAGCGATTATAACGGTTTTTGGGACTTTGCTTTATATATAAGTGAGATCATCTTTGCTTCTCCTCTAGCTAAGAAAAAAAAAATTTTACTGTAGCTACTAGGGCCAATTTAAAATTCAATTTTAAATACTAATTTTCTCGGTTTTATTGACTTCCTGGAGGATAAAAAAAATTCCGATAAGAACTATATACATTTTCCTACATTACATGCTTTCATGTGTAGGGTATTTCACATAACTCTTCACTGCTCCCCTACTGCATGCCAAAAAACCTTAACTACTCCCATATGTAATATAGAAAAATTTTTCTCATTTCCACCTTATTTTAACCCAATCGACATTGGGTAAAGCCCCCCTCCCCCCTGTTGCCCCTTTACTACTTAACATATAATTTTTTTTCTAATTTTAAAGTACAAAAAAAAGTTATAGAAGTAGAGGCATTAGATACCCTCTTACGAAGGATACTTTTTTTCTGACATCCAAAATTTAAAAATCCCAGTCAGTTAATAAAACTGCGGAAACTCAGATTTAATTTGGCATCTTATAGTATTTTGTAAAACTTATGAGACGGTAGATGTCCTCGTTACTCATTTCATGTAAAATGTTTGATAACAATAAATATTCTAGCACCAGTCTTACAGCCTTCCTTGCTTACTTCTACACAAATGTTTTTAATAATTCTATGATGTCTCATCTAAACTGATGTACTCTACTAACGTAACAAGCCTTATTTTTACATTTCAGTCTACCTGTTTCATGTTAGACTAGTTTTAAACAATTAAATTACAAATGTACTTATATGATGTATGTATAATTAAGATCTTAGAAACCATTTCTTATGTAAATTAATGTGTTTTATAATTTTCAGGTTTTTCACGTATGTAATAATGGAAAGAAAATCTCATTTCTGTGCCCCAACGGTACTATTTTTCAACAATCTCAATTAATTTGTGATTGGTGGTTCAAAGTTGATTGTGATAACTCAAGAGATTATTATGATCAAAGCGCTAATTTTTTAGCTGAAGAAGAAAGAAAGCGTGTTGAAAAAAAAAGATTACAATCTGAATTTTATAGAGCCCGTTATGAGTATAGTAATAGTAATACGACTGAAAAACAGCTAGTTCAATACGATGGACGGCAAAATGGTAGAATGAATCCCTTTAATCATTTAGTTTCGAATAATTTCTTTGATAATAAAGATCACAGTACTAAGCATTCTCGGATAACAAACATAAATACTATTCACCAGACCCCAGTAATGAAACAGAAGAACCAAATCAATTTAAGGGAGGACAATATCGCTCAAGAAATAATTGCAGATGGTACTCAGAGTAGGCTAACTAAAAAAAAACAAACTACTTCCTCTATTGATGGAAGAACAACTCAAGTACATAATTACAGGCAGAAAGATATTTATAAATATAAAGAGCAAGTAAAGTTACAAGAGGAAGATAAAGACTATGTATCAGCAGCAAATTTGAATGCTCAGCGTGAGAACAAAATATACACAAAACTGACAACAGTATCTTCACTTGTACATAGTGAAACTACCCGGAACGTCATTAATAAAACACTACCAATTTATAAAGAAATAACTATATTTCGTACTTCCACAACAAGTCCTCCTGAAACTCAACACTTTGCTGAAAGTTCATCATTCATTAGCCATGGTAGTAGTAATAAATTACATCATTTTGATCGACTATATGATCCAGCCTTCATACATAATGAAGAAAGTATTATAACACAAATGCAAAAATCTTATCAAACTACTGAGAATGGAGCCACGGATCAAAAACTAAGTTTAAGCGATGAGCGCTTAGTACTACCAACGACAATGCTGTTGGAGAATACTCCAATACCTACCTTCAATTTAAGTGCTAAAATTCCCATGAATTTTACATACTTAAATGATCATGTATCAGACAATAATACGCAGCATGCTAGACAGAAAGACAATCACTATAGATACAAGTCACAAAAGCCATCTTTTCTCAGTACTGACGATAAGAGTTATCTTCCTTTCCAGCATGCTACATATGCACAAGCAGCTAATTCTGACAGTCCATACCGTACTCAAAATACACATTATGTAGAAAAAATTCTCGATTATAGTAAGCTTACAGTAAGTCCGTACACTCGCCAGATTACCAATTCAAAAAAATTTGATGTAGAAACCGCAACTTTAGATGCAAAAAAAAAAACGTATTCTGACGTAACTGAATCCACTATAAACTACAACAATGCTTATTTTAAAATATTTAGGCCATTAAAATACAATATTTCCTATGATCTGAGTCATGAAAATGTTTCTACACAAAACAGAGACACAACAGAATTATACATTGATCATGAAGAGCTTGTTACCAGTACAACTCAACAAGAAAGTTCTAAAATCTTGCAAGAAAATTCTGCAGATAATACCGAATTACCAACTTATGATCATAGTATCAGTGGTATTGTGATAAGTGATATGAAAGTAAGAAATAACGTGCAAACTTTAGATCCTAGTTTATTAGATCATTTTCTACAACATGGAAACAAAGTGTCTCTTAACAATTCACAAAAAATTATATCTACCTCCAGCTCTTATGTTCCATTTACAAAAAGTTATCGATATGCAACAACTAGTACTACTAGATCTAGTTTTACACCGTTAGGTTATTATATTAAAAGTATTGACCTCAATCCCGGATCTAGTGACTTCATGTTATCAGAATTAGAAAAAAAAAGTAAAAAATCAACTCACTTACCTGAAACTCGTCTAGCAGTAAATGGTAATAAAAGTAAAGAAATTAATAGCAGGCCCTTAAACGAAAAAGAACATGCAAAGAGCATGCTTCAATCTCTTCAAGATATCGATAATTTTTCATCGCATTTTGGTTTAAATAATATTAAAGTAAATCAAACGTCTCCAAAATATCCAAAATCAACCGAGCCATTAACATTACATTCACTAGCACTGTATGTAGCCAATACTAATGACGTGTATGATCAAGAAATGTCAACTGTAGTGATCAGTGATGTCACTAGTACAGAAAAAAAAATTTTTTCTGGCATTGAACTTCCTATGAATATTCTAACACAGCACACAATTACCTCATATGCAGAGCTTTTTAATTTAAATAACGCTATTGAAAATAGTATAACTAATGATAATAGTTATTATAATAGTGAGGAAACTTTAAGTGCTGATGAAATAAATGACTTAGATATTCAACAGAGTGAGGGACCTTTGAATGCATTAAAAAAATCTAACAGTACTCGAGTAAGAGAGGTTGCACATTTGTTTACACGAGCTCTATCAGCTTACTTAAAGGATCCAGATGAATTTAGAAAAATACTTAATAATATCAGACCTACAGAGCCACCATTCAATAAGCATAATCAAACATCTTCAGTTATTTTATTTACCACGGAGGATTATCCATCCGTAACAAAAGAGAGAGACGAGGTTTTGGACTTTTCAGACGATAATAATAGAGTACGAAAAAAGACCTCAAAGGCTTTAGCCTTGCAAACAGTCACAAAAGAATCAACAAATATATTAAAAGAAACTACTTATCAACCATACTACACATTTGAATATTTAACAAGTATAAATGTATATTCTAAAGAACATTCAGATGCAGCTGAAATGCATAGAAATAAACAAAAAAATCATGATAATTTGGAAGACTCAACTGATAAAACCTACGTCCTTGATAGTTCAAGAAAAAAGGGTCAAATTTTTGACTATGAATTGTCTACTGCATTGGAAGAAGTTTCTAGTAGTCCGAAAGTAACCAAACACTTTTTGTATAAACCAAATAACAGTTATAGTGGTTTTAAGAATAATTCAATTGTTCGTTCTCCTTCTCAAGATTATATTCACACATCTAATAAATTTCTATCTAGTAACGATAGTGTTGAATTGTCACAGCCATTAACTTATGAATTAGTAATTCCATTAAAAAATAATGAGGCAAAAAAAACATCTCATGTCACTAGTATTTTCGAAAATTTAGAAACACGTATTCCTACTGAAATTTTTCAATCACGTTTTCAACAAGTTGTTGAAGGAGACAAAAAGACTCATGAAAAGTCAAATAATAACACACTGCATAAAAATATATCTACTGAGGAACAAAACTTTTTGCCATCTGTAAAACCATTTAAAATAAGATACTACGATACCGCCACTTCTATAATAAAAGACTTTGAATTATCAAATGCAACTCAGTATTTATCGTCTCCAAAAAAAAACCCTGAAGAAAAAGATCAGCAAAAAATAAGTCAGCCAGTGTTGGAACAGAGAGATGGTGTTCTGGCCAATGGTAATTATTGGTCATATTCACCTAAAGTGACTGACTTATGGGAAACTACTTTATTTTTAGATCCAGATCATATAAACCGTGGTCTCGATATAGATGAAAATATTGTAAAAACCTTGAATTCTAATTCTGGAAGCACAAATTTGAAAATAAAACATAATTTTGAACAAAAAAGAGCAAACAGTTCACTAACAACAAATAGTTTAATTAAAAAGTGGACTTACAATGAAAGTAATTTACCAACTTTACTTACCTTATTACCAGACTTATACGTAAGTACAAAAAATTTAGTCACATCAGTTCCAACTGATGTTCTTAAGCCTGTGAAGCAGGCTACAAAGAATCCTGTTGTTTCAACGACTCATATGATTTATCAAAAGAATGGTGATGCAATGTCCACTGTAAAAACTAACAATGTGAGTAAAAATGACATCCAAAAAGCTAAAAAAATGTTCGACACATTAAATGAGACAAGTACAAGTACATTAATGGATGTTATAAGACAGGCAGAAAATAATTTTACTGTTAGAAAACTTGTCTTGTTGCTAATAAGTAACAATGACGAGCCTATTAGCGAGAAGTCAGATAACCAAAAGCAAGAACTTTTAAGAACCTTACTTAAGATTCCGATCCATGGGAAGAAAAAGAATGAATCCGAAAAAAAATTTGAAAACACTAGTACAAATCATACGTCAATAAATACTCCATCTGTAGACATCAGAAGTCATTTAATGTCTGGTAAGCTATCATCATTACCTTTCATATCAAGGTTTACTACGCCAAAAATATCTTTGTTGTATAGTGGAATCAATAAGCTTGATGGAACAACTGTGGATGATAAACAGTATTCAATTTTAGAAAAAAGAGGTGCTTCTGAAAAAAGAGCTCTTGAACTACTGAGATCGATTTATTCGATTGCAGCCAAATGGGGATAGCTAAGATGTTGAAAAAATCTATTATCTTATAAGTGGTTGTCATACGTGTCTTACTTAGTGTCATGTATGTAAGTATGTGAGTCTGTATACATATTTGCATGAATGTGTATAACAATGTATAGTTAAATGAGAACGCATGTATTCTTATTTGTATATACTGATTTACGTATATTGCGTAAGCGTGTATTAAATGTTTATATAAATGTGTATACTTAATGTTAAGTAAATGCATGTATACCAACATATGTATGTTAAATTATGAGTTAAGTGATTATAAAACAACTAAAGTACGATTGTAGCGCAATTTAAAAAAAAAAACGTTATTTAATTTTTAGATTAGTTGTTAACTAGTGTAACATGTAAGACACTTGTATGTTCTTATTAAAAAATTTGAAATCACACTTTCAAAAAAAATTATTTGATACTCCTAAATCTTTTTTTGCACTAAAAATAATCTTAAGGAACTATATTTTAAGGAAATGAGTTACATCTTTTGTGAGGTTTGTTTTTTTATTTAAACACTTAATCGAAATAACTAAGTTTGTCTTTAAATCATTAGTGAAAGATGCTTCTATTCAATTAAGTTTTTTTTTTTTTTTTTAAATTTTAAAGTTACAAAATTTTTCACTAGACTCTAAAAAAATTTCGTGTACAAGTGTATTGAAAAATAGAAATATAATGAGAATTTAAGATTAAACAGTAAAATAGCTTGAAATGAAGTTGTCTTAGTTATGTTTTCTTGAGGTTTTGTGCATAAGCACACGATCAGTAAGAGCTAATTTAGGAGTGAGAATAAAAACTCCAAAGTCAGGTGTTAGTTTGAGCAACGTTTCGTTGGTCTTAACGCCAACCTCATCAGGCTCAGTCTATATCGTTAAGACGATCGTTACAGACTGTAACGATCGTCTTAACAATATAGACTGAGCCTGATGAGGTTGGCGTTAAGACCAACGAAACGTTGCTCAAACTAACACCTGACTTTGGAGTTTTTATTCTCACTCCTAAATTAGCTCTTACTGATCGTGTGCTTATGCACAAAACCTCAAGAAATCATGGAAACAATTGGGAGCAGAACGGCACGTTCAACAAACACCATAATGTCTTAGTTATGTTTACAGGTACGAAGGCTGTCTGGAAAGTATTAGGCCTACCTCTACACTTCCATATCGTAGTGCTTAAGTAACTTTTGTGGTGTACAAACGTAAACAGTAAAGCCTTACGAACTCAGTGTTTGCTCGTTGATACCTTTTAGATGCATAGTTCATGCGCAATGCGTCTTTGTTTATAAAGCTATTTTTAAGTTTGGCAGATTTCTTGATTGCTAAAAAAGACTGAAAAGCAAAATCAACGAATTTGCATTCAGTTTTACTTTTAGCTCGGAAAAGCGAATTCTGAAACTTATTAGACGGTCACTCCTCCGAACCGCTCTAGAAAGAGGAGGTTATGAAGGGTGGCTTTATGTAGTCAGGACCTCCCTCTAAGACACTGAAATGTGGTTGTTCTACGGAAAGTGACTTTTCATCCGTAGTCTCTGTTGACATAGCCAGCTGTGCAAGGTGGGCAGAGATAGATTCCTTAGCTTGACTGCTGGGTGAACCCTCGGGGAAGGCGTCATGTTCCGCTTCGTCTGATGATTTGTCGGTCGTGGATGAGTCCAGCTCGTTGATTAGTGACTGGATGGTGTTACCCTTTCTCCTTAGCAATGGGGTCCAAAATTAGTTTGATGAACTCGACGCTGATGGGATTATGATGTCCGAGATGATTTGGGGCTTTGGAGGAAGCTTGGCTGGCCTCGGAGATTTCTAGACTGTAGGGTCGTCATGGAGACGAGCTTGGGCAATCCATTGGGAGTCAGTAGCTTTTTATCTGGCGGATTTCTGCATGGCCTTCTTCTATCCTAGTAAACTTGCAATGTCAGTCTGGCTACTTACCTCAGCACGCGTAACTGTACTGATATCCGTCTGGGTTCCTCGATCTTCATGCCAAGATGGTGGTCCAAGTTTCGTTTGGCTTTGCCATTGAACTCTTGGAGGACTAGTGTTCGTTAGAGAGAATTACCTCAGCGGCATAGGCTGTAGGGAGAGACAGCACAATGAAATTGCTGATAGACAGCGTTAGGTCTTCTCCATATTCCTTAAAGTCACTAGTAGACGCCACTATAAAAAATGTTCCGGTATCTTGGGGGAAGACTGGTTGCTTGGCGTGGTTGTCCCTGACGATGGCTGTTACAGAAGTTGTTGCTTGAAAAGTCCCTCTCAGCTGCTTGGATGTCTGACCTGGTTGTAGCCCTTGGGTTAGATAATTTTGGGTTGGATAATTTTAGATGTACAGACTATAAGTAGTAAAGGAAGCATACTACAGTCATTGATTTTATAAATAAAGTAATAATATGTAAGGAGTAGAAGGTTCTGACTTTCTTTCTTTAAATGCGAACGTTTTTGAATGTAAACTTCATTTCCTCCATAGTTCTTAGATATTCTTGAGATTGACTCAGTGTTTAAATTATTTGTGTCATATTCTATTTGCGAGGTGTTTAAATTAGTAGCTATGGTAGTTTCCTAAAAAAAAAAGAATACATTAAAAGTTCTGTATTTTTTTCTAATATTTTATATTGCCAGCGTAAAAAGTTAATAAAAGCACTAAAAAGTTAACATTAATTACTATCTTTTGTGGCTGTAGGATCAGAATTCTTATTCGGGTCAGAACTTTCAATTAATGAGCTGAAAAATTAAGTGGTCCCCCTTCAGTGTATAATTTATAACTCTTTATCGAAAAGTGATTTTTCATATAAAATTTTTTTAACGTTTCCCTATTTACTACTTATGGTATAGCTGATACCTCCGTTATAGTTTTGTTATAGGTTAGCTAACCAGGGCCCTCTCACCTGGCAACTTGGTGTTCTGGAAGCTTGACAACTTTGTTTATAAAGCTTAGAAACAAGCTTTAGATCTTTAGCTTTACTGCTTAAGTGTGCTTCATCTTGAGTGTTACGTTGAGACAGTTAGTATAGAGAGAGGCGCATTCATTTCCGTGAAATAGCAACATGATAGTGTATCATGTGCCATAGTAACATGCTATGTTTTGGCGTTATTAGCAATAGTACAAGCACTTAAGTGCTGAGCTTTTTTTGCTAAGAGTTGAAGGTATCTCACCTACTCAAAGCCCGATATCTAATGGCTCATTATCGAACGTGTGTATTAATATAAATCTAGTCTCCTTATTTGTCTTATTTATTCGTGCTTTATTCATGATGTATTTATTTTCCAGTGTTTGCTATAACTGCTATAATTATTGTATCGTTTTCTCGTATTCCATTTTAAGGTGTCGTGTGAATGATAGGAGTTTCAGGGCAATGGGTAGGAGACGTGAGTACATGTAGGGTTGCAGCATAATTTGTTACGTGCAGCGGGATCTTCCTTTCAGATTACTGGCAATACCACAGATATTTTGCTTAAACAAAACTGAGTACTTGTTATTGGACCTCTATTTTGGTAAGGGGGCGTATGGTTTTTGCATCGGTATGCAGGTGTCTTAAGAATGAGGTCCTTATTGAATTTTTTAGTGCTGTCAAAGCAAGTTCTGGGGCAATTTTTGGACCCTGTGATTGTGAGTGTCTGAAATTCGAATATTCTTGCCAATCATCGTTATGCAAGGCAGTTACAGCATCCAACATCCAAAAATTCATTAGACTTACTGCCTACCGTTGCAATGCATCATCGCCCTCCTTCTGACACATTAATCGATGTTATCACTGTTGATTCTATTGAAAAGGTTCTCTGTATAGTTTTGTATGATTCCCCGTGTATGAACAGGCATGGTTTTTTCTGTATTGATTATACGCTTGTAGTACCGTTGGTGCCAGTCCTTCCGCAAATCCACGACTTTAAGTGTTTCTCCATTACCAGATTTTTTGCCGAGGTCTTGTTGGGACTGTCTACCATCGGCATTAATTCTGAGACGAACCTTAACCAATTGCCAAGTCATTTTCGTGGGATTTTGACCACGGCCCTGAATACTCATGCATTTCTGGTTGAGCACCTATCATGTCACAGACTTGCCCCTAAGTTCACCGGTGAGCTGCGGAAAGGTGCTGGGAACGTGATCAGATGCATAAAACAACTAGATGCACTGGTGATCAAGAAAATTGCGTGGGAGCACGATGAGGTAATTTTACTGTGTTTAGTGTTATTGTGTTCTGACTAAGTTTTTTTACTAGTATTTTACAGCTTTATTAATAAATATCGGCCAGAAATAAGTTAAAACAATGTGAACGAGACCTGTGTATCTAAAAATGCTCAAACTCATTTCACAAATTTTTTCTGGCTCAGCCTTTACGAAATGTGGTCTTATCATTAAGTGAGCTACAAGCAAAATTTTTTCTGTGTACAATTGGAATAGGTGTGTACTTAAAATTAAACATTGTGATATTGGCTATAGATATTTCTTAAGTTCACAGTAAATAGCACGCAGTGTTAGAAGTTCTTAGTGTCAAAGATGATATAGCGCTTGCTTATTGTCCGGAGGGCGTGGGTTTGAGATCCCGCTTTGTCACTTTCTTTCGGGTAACTCTGTGATGTTTTTTATATGACTTATTTACTAGGATATCATGTAAGTAGGCAACTGGTATAATGCTTTTTACCGTGGCATACTGATTTGAAGATAATAGTAAAGAACAACGATGTCTAAGAAGAGGGAGTAGATAGATGACTCTCTCATAGTAAAATCGTCTTGTCTATAATCAATATAACAAACAATAAAATGTTTGTAGTGAATTAAAGTCACATATGTATGCATGTATCTACAGCCATTCAACCGAAACAGACATAGACGTTGAGTTGCTAAGGTAGAATACTAACTTAATGGAAAACTTCAAATATGCATGAAAACGAAAAAAACTCAAATACATCAATATTCTATTATCTTAACTCTGAATTTTGTGCGCCTTAAATAAGATCACCTCCATTACAGGGTTCAAGTCAAAATTTATTATGAATAAATCAATTATTAGCAATAAATTGTATAATTTCTTAGTTACAATGAAAAGTTCTCACACGTACCACTTTTACTGTCTTTGTTGACAAAGTAACTGTGAAAAGAGTTCGATTTTTATGATGTTTTTTATAAAATACAAATGAAACTTCATAAATAATAGATAATTTAAATAAGATCAAAATTTTTTTGCTAACAATTAGATCCCTTTAAGCATTTAGATAATTAACCAACTTAACTAAAAAAAAACTATTTTGATTAAAAAAAAACTGCCTCAGAACTTTACCGTTTTTCATAATTAAATAAGCACAAATTAAGCGAAATTATTTAAAGCGCAAGGATAACAATAAGATCATAAACGATTAATACATAACTTTGATTTCCATTTTTTTAACTGTGTGTCATAAGTCAAAGATAGAATAAAGAAATTTATTGATTTTTGAATTGTTAAAAAAAAAATTGCTACAAATCAAACGTGTAACACATCTGCAATAGTATTAACATAATCTGATCGATAAGATAGAGAACTATTATTATTTTCTGGAGTGTCCTAAGTAACAAGATGTAAACATAAGCCTTATTGAACTCAGTGATTGGGGTAGTGAATAATCATACATAAACAGTTAGTCTTTTAAGTAGTAGTAAAATAAGAAATTGTTTAATAAAAATTATTGTTTCAAGTATTTTGTACATTGCTCTTACGATTTTTGTACGTAGTTTCGTAATAAACAATTATTTATTCTAAGAATTACTTAGTTACTGAATAACTGTAACGCAGAATATTGAGATCCCACCATTATATGAAAAAGACACAATAACAAAAGCTATTTGAATGAATGACACATTTAGGATTTTTGATGCATTTAATAACTAAGTATTTTATCTTAAAAATTTTGTTGAAAAGGATAATCTTATTTATATAATTAGCAGAAATAAAAGTTTTGAAGAATCATATGGTAAAGAAGTTCAATAAAAGAAAGAATAAGAAAAAAGCATCATAGATTAAAGTTCCTAAAACTGTTTCTTTTTAGGAAAACTTATTTCATTTGGTAAATTTATGAGCTATTTGTAGAAATTAACCTTTTCACACATTCATGTATTTAAAACAATTTCAAATGTGCAACTTTAAGTAAAAATTAAGTGATACCATTTAAGATCACCGTAGCTATGTTGTACATACTTTATTTCTATCGATTTCTTCCTAATGGAATTATATTTGATGTAATTAAGTTTTCCAAAATGATTATTTGAAAAATGATGTTTTCCTGAAAAGTTATGTCCCTATAAAACAACCTTTTAGGAAAGCCTGAAAGTGAGGTAAGTTTGATGCGTTAAATCAATATTTTGTAAGGAATTTTTAAAGTATATAATACTGGCAATGAATAGTATTGATCCTGAAGAATACTAGCCTTTAAAAGTTCTAAAAACAAATAAAAAAACGTTCAAATATTTTTTTGGCGCAATATCCAATTTGTATGACACAAGTTCTATCATACTTTCTAGTACTCGTTCTTTAATAAAATCAAACTAAGTAATAATGAATTTTGACTGGTACTTCATGCCAACCTCAGATTAGATATAGTAATGCCTTGCTATGTTAAAAGTATATAAAAATGTTAGGGCATTGTTTCAATTAATCTGAAAGGTTAAAATACAATACCAGTTAAATGCAAACATGACTTTGTAAGATTTTTTTAGAGTACGAGTACTTAACTCTGAGTGTCATACAAAATGCATATTGTGCTAAAAAAAGGAGACCTGGACCATTTTTATATTTTGATCCCCAAACCTTTAAGGGCTACAGATTCATTAGGAAAAATACTATTTATCACCAGTATACAAAGGCTTCCAAAGTTTCTTACAAAACATTAACTCAACATATCAAACTCATTTAACTTTTTAGTTTTGTTAAAAGACATTTTTGTAGTGATTTTATCTTTCATGGTACTGGAAATTGAGGTTGGCTCTAAAGTATGATATAAGGGCAGCACGTAATATGTATTTTAGGTTAGGGGGAGCATTCAAAATAAACGTGAGCCATCTTGATGTTGAGGCATTCTTTGTAGATTTGGCATTGTTGGTGGGGTGCCTCAGTCCCCATTGCACTTAATGTCACCTTTTGCACTGACTCAGCACTTCTCTGTGATGTTTTGCTTCCAGCGATCATTTAATCTCATTAGTTATTCAGTACTGCTGAGAGCTATGGGTAAAATGGGTTTTTTCTTAGATTCGTGTAAGTGATTTTATTTCTTTCTGTCAGGTTCCTCTTAGGCCGTCGTTGGGCTTGACAGTGATTAAAATGATTTTCTTCCTCGTACCTCAAGCGCCCCACGAGGATCATCTTTGGGATGCATGTTTATCTTCATAGTCATCAACTTGATTTTGCTAGTTTTATCTAGCAGTATCAGTCTACTATTCGTGGATGATTTGTAGGCCTTTATACGTTGCAGGCCCTTTGATCTTCTTGAGACCATTGGGACCCTTAATAGTGATATTGCGAAAATTGTTGCCTAGGCAAGTGAGTTCAAAACTTCTGTTTTAAAAAACGTTATCCTAGCTTTTTTGCTACGTGACAATACTTGGTGCAGTTTGACGTTAATTCTTTGCCTCCTCTGATGGTGGATGGTTAAGTTATTCCCTTTGTGGGTGCTGTTCAGGATCCGGGCGTGCTCTTGTCAGGTGGTCTCACCTAGAACGACTACATCGCGTCTATTTGCTTAAGGATTCATCGGCTTCAATACGGGGCAGATTTCTGCCATACCAGTTTAGGACTATGCTCGCCCCATGCCTTGTTATTCCGCTTCGTGACTATGCCTGCCAGATTTATATGGATTTGTTCAAATTTTTGTCAGATAAGCTCGAATGTCTGTGCAACACGGTGGTCCGGTACATTTTCTGCCTAAAACGTCATACTTCACGTCATATTTCAAGAAGCTGGGGTGGTTTCGTTCTAGTCTTAGAAGGGAATACTTTCTTGGGGTCTTTGCATACAAGCTTTTGTCCCGTAGATCGGCTCACCTTTCTGGCTTTTTCCCCTAGTGCACCGCCAATCTTCGTTGCTCTTGACACTATGAACTCCCAACCTTTTGTATTTTTCTTGCTACCCTGTCATCTTATGCCTGTGCCTTTTTAATGCAAGTTATAAGACTGTGGAACTTTATTTCGTCAGCCATCAGACAGATTGACTGGTTGGCGGTTTTTAAGGCTGCGCTCTACAATTACCTTCTGACGAGATGGAATGACTAAGACTGGTAATGTGGCTGTATGGGTGTGGTTTATGCGTTATATGCGTTGTATGTGTCCCAATCAATCAATGTATCCTATTTTGAGTGTACCAACAAATCAACGAATTGTATGTCTGTACGTTGCAATTAAGCTTGTATGTTAATTTACCACAAGTTGCTATGCGTCACATTATTTATTCAAGCTCTAAGAATGTTAAAAGTTTATTGGAGTATTATATATCACGTCATTTTAAGTAATAAAAAGTTATTTAATGTGAACGCTATATCTTTAAGAAATTGCCTTTTGGGTGAGATTCCTTTAGCATAATAAAGTAGTTTTTAAATCAAATCAATCAAATCGCTTTCATAAGCACACGCAGCTACTCTTTTCTGTATATCTCTTTACTGCTGAGAGTTGTATATGATAAGGAATCATAATGTGGCTGTAGCAAGGGCTAAAGTAGTCTTCTGTTACAGTCAAGTTATGACTTCACATCAGGTGGTAACTATAATACTCTGCCTCTGTCAGCTTATGGTGTTATAGCTGTTACGTCTACATTGGCATTGAGATCTGAAAACACATGCATATATACATACATGCACTTGCTTATTATAGTTAGATAATGCTACAGGGATGTACTTGAATGGGATTTTAGGAAAGATGATACGCAAATAGTAAAGCTTCTGTTTTATTGTTTTATCTATTAAACGGTAACATCTGTAATGTGACAAATTATGCTTCTCAAAATAAGTAGCTATGCCATAGTCGATTATCCTGCACCAAAGCTAAGGAATTATACCTATGCATATACGTAACCTTTTCCGTGTACTCTCTTGTAGTGACAATCCCCAGGAGGAAGAAAATACGATGCGTGAAGTACCAATTAGACAAACGAGTTTGAAGAGTGTATGAAAAGTTTTGTAAGTGCCACGGCAGCGACATAAATGGAAGAAATCAGTGAATAAAATAGGGATCAGATAAGTAGGTCAAGAACAGTTAGTTAATGTATGAAGTGACCAGTAGAAACCTAAAGTAAACGATGAGAGAAGATGCGCAATTTTATACTGTTTAAGGGCAGAGTGTGTGGAAGGGGCTACCGAGCGAAAGATGTAGAGGTGAGAGAAGTGAGAGTTAATAAGGGTTAAAAAAGACAGAGAAAGTCTAGAAAAGAGCAAAAGAGAAAAAGGATACCTAAAGCTCCTATCAACCTAGACGTACAGCCAGCTGACGGACGAACAAGCCACCCTAGTCAACGACGATTTTCTGAGAAAGTGGGACTCTGGATATCTTGATGAAAGGTGAGACACTATGCCATGAGAGAAAGGGAGACACTGTCAGACTTCTATCATATAGTAAGACGTTTTACCTGCCTATGATGCCCTGTGTAGCAGGGATATACGGAGCCAATTTAGAGAAGTAAGTCGGATATAATGTTAAGATAAGAAAGAACTCATGTGCCGACGCTGGTGGCTGGATAACGTATGTAAATAAAAGACATGGGGCTGTTAGGATCGACCAGAAGAGTAACAAAGAGCACGAAGAGATAAATAGAAAAGCAAGTGATTGCGTGAGCGTACTAGCCAGGCCCTTGACGAGAGACAGAAGCTGACAGGTTCATCATCGCTCTAGTTAAGAGTCGTTACTTTGGGGTAACTCTGTGGTGAAAACATCGCGTAGTTGACACACTGTAAGCGGTTGCAACTAAAGAAAAGGTAGGAAAAAGGGACCAAGGACGTAGAAATACTAATGGGAGAGTACAATAACGTAGGGATATGTAAAATATATTTTTCAAGAAAAAGAGAGCAAGAGTTGTGGCAGAGTAGAGCCAAGAATGAAAAACAAGAGCGTAAGAGAAAGAGACATAAGATCGAGAGTGCAGAAGAAACTTTGAGCCAGCATTAATACTTGCGGAGAAGTGAGATACCAGGAACTAACGAAGCCGTTACAGAGACCAGTTGTAGAGAATTTATAATACACACAACGCAAAAAAATTTATTTTGTGTTGAGTTTCATTTTAAAAAAAAATTACTTTGGTTTTAACTCAATTCTAGATTTTGTTGAATCTTTCTCTAAGACCTAGTTTTGTAGATTTTGTTATGCAGGTACAAAACAAATTAGATCTTTCATAAGTAATAACGTAGCTTTTTTAAGCAATGTTGAAAGCACTCTAGTAACATAAAAGTCTTCATACATTAGTACAATGTAGACATGGTTCAGACTAAGTCTGGCACTTTTTGATATAGTGCACCACCAACTCAACATCAATGTGATTGAGAGAACGGACTCACACCCTTTGCAAGTGCAGCATGCTATCTTTTTTGATTTCATGGATTTACAAATGTCTTGAACTCATGAGGATGTGACACAGGATACTATCATTTTTAACCTTACCTCTAATTAATTCTATTCCTTCTGAAACTTTTACTGGCAGTTAGAAAGTATGTCAGATTTTTATTAATATCAATTATTTGTTTTATTTTTTAACCTTAAACGTAAGGCTATTTCCACTAAATTGCACAGTACTTTTTTATTAGGATGAAGGTCAACCAATTTTTTTCCAAAACATATTAATAATAGCATACGCTCTCTCAAAAAACGTTATTTCTGTAAAAATATGTCTTCTAGTGTTAGTTTTAATAGAAATTCGTTTAAATTGACCGAACAGGCTCTCAACATTGAAATCAAGGATATTTACAAATATGCTTATATTCTTATTTGCAAACTGGAAAAATCCTTAGTTAAGTTAGAAAGAGTTTTTAGTAGAACTTTTGTATTAGCTTTAGAAAGGTTTTCTTACAGGATTTGTTAACATTTTTGTATTAGTTTATTACACAAGCTCGATAGTAAATTTTTTCCTTAACTAAATTTAACACCCACAACTCTAATAGTAATCTTGTACACCAAAACAATGAATTAATAGAGAAAATTTGAATATGTTCAACGATCTTAAAAATGATGATTTTTCTCATTTTTTTGACAATTTGATTGATATCCAACTTTCAGATTATTTAAGTTTTATTTTGAGACTTGGTCCTAAGTTTATTTTCTCCACAAACCTTCATCAAAATACGATGGTGAATTTTATGAAAGCCATTGAATCAACTTTAGTTTTTAATAAATTAGAAAATTTTTGTTGTTTGAAGATTAGACACTCTTGTCTTTTCATTTTCAAAAAGTTTATTGCAAATAACATTAAGCTTTCTTATTTTGACCTAACTATTAGCAATGACCTAAACTTAACCAGAAGATATCTTAAAGAATACAATGATCTATTTGTAACTAATTCAGGTAAGGGAGGTTGTACAACAGTCATCGACAAAACTAATTGTATTAACAAGATTAAATCTTTATTAGGGGATTCTACATATTACTAAATGGTTACTGAGAAGAAACCTTGTGGATCAAAAATGGACATAATTATTCCCAAAAACTTCCACTAAGATGGATTCTTATTTCTGTCCAAAATTCCTGGGGCAAACTAATTTTTATTAATTTTAAAAACCAATTCGTCTGAATTATCTTACCAACAAAATCCTAAAATTTTCTCAATTTTTTCATCCTTTTCTACAGGAATAAGTTTTTTACCACTTTCACTGAAATAGATTTCATCTTATACTGCCTTACAATTACTAGCCCAGCCGTGAATTATTTTAATATCATTCATCATTTTCGTATCATTGAAGCATTTATTTCTTTAACTTGTCTAACTCAAGATCTTATTTCTTCTAACAACACTTCACTATCCAGAAAATCATCCATGTAGTAATATTAAATCAAACTATTTGCCGAATCCTAATATTTGGATAGAAATAATTCCACTTTTATGTTTTTAATGTATAAAACTGTACATAGTGATGATTTGGCACTGAACAATAATGATGACATAACGTATTCTCTGGGCTTTGATGAACCTTTCTTTCCTCTCCAAAAAAAGCACTGCACATCGCGTTCTTCTTTACGATTTTAATTTTCAAAAACATACCTTTTATATCTCATTTTACTGCGTAACAATATTGACGGCTACGAATTAATACACTAAGTAAGGATATTAGAGGTATCGGACCTGACAATAATAAATTATTAAAACGTACCCCTTTAGTCTTTGCCGCTGCATAAAAACTAATCGTTATTCATCGGGCTTGTTAATATTTTTGATACCAAAATGTGGTAAATACCATAGCTGCGAATCGCTTATATTATCTGATGAAGCTACTTTTGCGAAATCTTAATCACGTAATCGGTTTATTTCACGTTTTTTCATATTTTCGTAATTGTCGTCTCGATTGACTTTTTTTTTTTTTTAAGTAAATCTAATCTACGAAGTGTCGTGTACCTACCATCTGTATTGATCTCACTCTCCTCTTTCCACTATAAACCTACTTCTCATACATCGCTTATGTACTTAAATATGTCATCTAATATTTTAGTCGATCGTCTATTTTTTTTGTCTCTTTAATAAAGTTTTTAATCCCCAATAAATTATCTTCAACATACGATGGAACTAACTCATCTAGTTTTTTGTCTCTTTTAAAAGCTTCGATTTACTGCATATAGTTTTTTTGAGCGCTAACACTGTTTACACGCAACGAACGACTTGAGCTCGCTTCACCGTGAATTGACCAGCCATGCAAGGATTGTGAAATAAAATAATTCGAATTTCTTACAGGCATAAAATATTGTGTGATTATTAAATGTCTGTGCTTTTGACTAATTAGTTTATCTAGTCGTGCGTTATAAGTATCCACATATATATTTGTTTTAATTTGGCAAAAATTCGCAAACTCTGCGCTTACACGCTGCCTTGGTAAGCCCAGATTATCAATTACTAAAATCTTACGGTTTATTCAAAAAGACAATAATAGGTTTGTGAAAATTTGATCCAATTACATTTACAGGTAGATATTTTAGTAGTGTTTTCATGCCCAGTCAAAGCTGAACATTTTTGTCAAAGTTAGGTTTGTTCGCTTTCTCTCGTTTGTGTGCACGTTGTGATGATTCTCGCGATTGCTTCTAATACTTACTATTATCTCTATGTATTAATGTATTGTTAAATGTCTCACATAGCTTACACCCACTTTTTTTACATTCCAATTGATAGTGACCCTTCCCGAAACAATTATAGCAGATTTTTTGTGCTCTTACTATTTGCCATCGTTGAGCAATTAAAGCTTTAGAAAAAGTGTTACACTCCTTAATAAATTGGCCACTCTGATTACAATCAACACAATGTGCCAAATGCTCTGCTTTCGACCCTTCAGACTTCTCAATTACTGTTGCAAAAACTGTGTTCTTACTTTGATGCGCACTTTTAGAATACGAACGTTTTGATGTTGAATGCTCCAATTTTTTATGAGATGACTCGTTAGAACGTTCTTCAATTACCTCAGCCGATAAGGTCATTTCCGCTTCTTGATAAATGAAATTGTATGAAGCGCATCTCCAAGACTTTTATAATGTCTTTAGCATTGCTTCCTCCTGCAAACAGAGTTTTTACTGAGCTTCTCGCCTCTTCTCTCAAACACTTGTACAATCACGTATCGTTTTCTGCATTTGAATATTCACCCATTACTGATGAATATTTAGACGCCTCTGCGAATCGAATCCCATCGGACAGATCGCCCGAAAATAAGGCTAAATTCTTTGATTGAGACATTCGCATGATCATGCTTAAATTGCCATTATTCATAGTCCTTTCTCTAATTACTGACAACGTACTATTTTTTGTATCTGAAACCTTTGTCGCTAACTTTTCATTCAAACTGTCTTGGCTCAAAACAATATGTATCGTGCTAAACACCACATGATTTCGTCGTTGAACACGCGAGGGATGTTTAGTATGAAAACTTTTATTGTTAATTCTATTGGAGTTGGAACCAAACGACACAGGAGGACACTGTGATGTTGCAATTCAATGCTGACAAAAAGGGCATTGAGTAGCTGACTAGAAAAGATCAGCAGCTCGTTGTTAGAGCCTGTCACAAACACTGGAGTTAAAGCTGGATGGCAGAATAACGCGCATTTATGTGTGGGTGGTTTTAGTAGTGGCTTATTATCATAGTCTGTCACTAAAACTGAAGCTGGGGCTAGACGACGGTGAAATGCCCTTTGACGCGAGAGCATCAGAACAGCGGCCAGAGGCAGTAGTAGCTCTGGCTCGTCGTCTGAGCCTGCCATGAGGAATATAACTAGTGCTGGGTAACAACGAGGCGATATGCGGTGACGCATGGGCACCGAAACAGCAGCAGAAAATAATCGTAGCGGCAGTTCATCATCAGAGCCTGCCGAGAGGACTGTAGCTAGTGTTGGGCGACTGCGAGGCGGTGCGCGCTAACGTGTGAGTACAGGGGCAGCAGCTGAAAGTGGTGCGTGTTTTTTTCGACGATTCCAAGGTCCAATAAATGGCCCTTCCTGACACCTCTTTAATTTTCTCTTACAAATAACCTTCTTCAAAAAGCAGTAACCGTTAGAGAAGAGATGTAATGAAAAATAAATGTCGCGAACTTCTTAGTTTTTGTCAATTAAAATAACAAAGCAAACTGTGACTCAGGCTTTAATTTTTCTTTTCGTCTCGTTAAAAAAAAAAAAAAAAAAAAAAAAAAAAGTAAAATGAATACAGAAATCCTGATTGTCTGGCAATCGTTTTACAAATTAAACAAGCTTTTTGCCACCTATTGTTTGACCATAGAAGATCCTCCATCTACCTCTGTCGCTACATCTTGATACCAGTAGAGACACCAACATATCAATGTAACAACAAAAATATTAAAACGTTTTTTTACAAAATCTATTCGTAACACTCATTATTATCAACATCATCGACATATTTATTATAATCATTATAATCATCATTATTATTATAATTATGATTAATATTATTATCATTACTATTATTATAATTGTTGTTATTATGACGTATTATTATAATAATTATTATAATTATTCTTATCATCATAAATTTTTATTTTATTTTTTTTTTCCAAGGTAGTCCATGATACCATTATCGATGACAGAAGTGTACACGAACCCTCCCCTGTGTAGAACTCGTAATAACCATACCTACTAAACTGTCAGGACCTTCCTCCTGGGACACCCGGCTCGGAATCTGCTCTCGCATTTAAGCTTCAAGCCGGGGCCACGGAGGCTTAGCCCCTGGTTCAGGCTTCCTTTAGTGTTTCGTTACGAACTTGTCTTGTAACTTTTGCATCCTCTAGGATATTTTCTAGTTCCCATCATATATCCGAGCCGCCCTTCTCTGTTAAGTTAGAGAAAAGGAAGAAAATTATGAGCAGACGCTCCCCAGCACGAATCCAGACCCCCCCCCCCCCCCAACAAAGGCACAAGAAGCACGCCCATTGCAAAGTCCCCAAGGTGGAAGCTAAGGCCATCAAGGTACAGCCACTCATCAGCAGGAAGGTGATACAACGAAGCGGTCAACAGGAGCCTACCCGAATTCAAGCACCCACACAAGCCCCCATACCGCCCACCAACCACCTCGCTGCCACACCCCAAAAGCCCAGCCCGGGAGATAAAAAAAAAAAAAGTAGGGCAGTGGGAGCAGAGCACCCAAGAGCATGAGACACCAAGCCGCAGCCACTCACTTATTATAATAATGACTATTATTTTTACTATCACCATTAACATCACAACTACTATCGTCATCATTTTTATAATTATCATTGACAATATTGTCACACTCATTATCATCATCATCATCATTATCATCATCATCATCATCATCATCATCATCATCATCATCATCATCATTATTATCATCATCATCATCATCATCATCATCATAATCATCATCATCATCATCATCATCATCATCATCATTATGATCATAATCACAATTATTATCATTATACGTCATAATCATCATCACTATCATCATCATTATTATCAGCACCTCAATTGTTATCTTCAACTTTATCATAATGATTATCTTTAAAATTATTATAATCATTACCATTTTTATTGTAATCATTATCATTATCATCATATTTCTCATCATCATCATCATCATACTCGTCGTCATCATCATCATCATCATCATCATCATCATCATCATCATCATCATCATCATCATCATCATCATCATCATCATCAATCGTCATTATAATCATGATTATTTTAACGAATATTATTACAATAATAATTTTTATAATTGTTATTTTCATTATCAAAATAACCATTATTTTTTTATTATTGATATGACTATTATTCTCATCATTAGTGTAATTATTATTATTATGTTTTTGATCATCGTGATTTTTATCATCATAATCATCATTATTATTGTCATCGTTATCATCGTCATAATAATCATTGTCAACATATTTAACGTTATCCAAAATATCTTCATCATAATTAAAATTATAATCATAGTTATCGTTATCGTTAATATTAACATTTTTACCCTTAGTATCACTATCATCACTATCGTCATTACCATAATCATTATCATTATCATTATTATTATCATCAGCATCAACAGCATTAACAACAGCACTATTATTATTATGATCAATGTTATAAACATTATCATTATTATTATTATTATCATGATTACTTTTTTTAAGAATTATCTCTATTAATATTATTATCTATATTAATAGTATCTTTATTATTATCATCCACTATGTTATCTTCATTATTCAACACCATCATTGTCAACAGCCTTATTCTGAACACCGTCAGTATACCGATAATCATTGTCATTATTATTCACATAATAATTATTATTATAAGTTTTATCACCATTATTACCATCATTAATAATATTATTTTTTTTACTTTTATTATTATCATCGTCATCGTGATCATTTCCATATTTTTATTATCATAGTCAACATCATTATCATTACTATCATTTAAATAATCATTGTCTTTACAATAATTATTGTTAATATTGTCGTCGTTATTATTATCATCATTAATCTCATAAATAATCTAACTTCTATTATCATCATCATCACCATTATCGAAGTTGTCATTATCATTATCATTATCAATATAATTATAATTATCAACATTATTATTATCGACGTCAATATTATCATTACTATAATCAACACTTCCATTATTAATAATATTATTATCATCATCAACAGTACGGATGTTATTATCATTATTATCATCATTACTCTTATTTTTTATCAGATTTATTGTCATTATTATAATTATTTCAATTATCATCATTGCCATCATCATTGTCATAATTGGTATAGCTATCATTATCTTTATTATTATTGTCATTTTTATCACTTTCAAGATCATACTCATTGTTATAATAGTTATGATATTCAACATAATCATCATCATTATAATCATTATCATAATTAACATCATCATCATTACTATCATTATCGTTAATATCATTATCATTATTATGATTGACATTATTCTAATCATTATTATTGTTGTCATCTTCATTATTATTATTATTAGCATTATCATTACCATCATAACTTTCATTGTTTAGATCATGATCGTCATTAAAATTGAAATCATTACTTTTATTATAATCATCATTAATATCGTAATTGGTGTCATCATCATTATTTTCGAATGCTCATATATATATATATATATATATATATATATATATATATATTACTATCAGCATAATCATTATCATTATTATCGCCATCAGTATCATTTCAATTATTGTTATTATTATTATTACCCTTACAATCACTTTCATTATTATAATCATAATTCTTATTATCATTATAATTATTATAATCAGTATTATTATTATCGTTGTCATTATTTTTATCATCATGATCATTATAATAGTCATTATCAGCATTATTTTTATCATGATTATTATATTCTTTATTATTAGCAGTACATTTATTATCATGTTTATAGTTGTATTTACAATTGTCATTATCAATATTATTATTATCTAAATTATTTTAATTATTATTATTATTCTCATTATCATAAATATTATTATTATCCCCTAAACTATCCTCAATCAAAATTATTATCATGATTATTATTAGTATTATCATTCTAATTATCATAATCCTAATTTTTATTGTTATTATTGGTATAATTAAATATTAAAAATACTATGATTATTATTTTTATCAACATTATTATTATCATCATCATTACCATCATTATTAATATCATCATCAAAGTCAACATCAACATAATCATCATTACCATCATCGTCAATATTATAATTATTATTATCAGCATTGTCATTATTATTATCATCGTCATTATTTTCTACATCATCGTCATCATTATGATCATTACCTTTATCATCATCATCATTTTCATTATCATCATCTTTAACATCATTATCATTGATAAATTTTACCATTATTATGATCAACATTATTAAAAACAACATCACCATCATCATCGTTATTAGAAGTATTGCAATTCATATTTATTATTTTCATCATTATCAGAATAAAAATCATCATTTTTACTATCATTATTGTTATCGATGTCATTATCTTTCACAGCAACGTTATTGTGAGTGCCGCAATTATTATTATTGTTTTTATTTTTAAAGACATCAGTAACATCAACATCATAATTATTTTGTCATGTGGTTATTATTGTTAATATTATTGTCATTATTATTATTATTATTATTATTATTATTATCATTATTATCATGATATTTTTAATTCTTATCATAGTTATTCTTATCGTCATCATGATCAATACTGACATTATTATTAGTATTATTATCATCATCATTATAACTATTATCGCTATTATGATCATTACTATTATTACAACTTTAGATGTTATTACTATTACTATTAATATTCTGAACATTACTATTAACATCACGGGCAGTTTTATTATTGTCAGTATCATTATTATTATCATTATTTCCATCACTATTATAAAATTGATCATCGTCGTTTTATTTATAATTTCTATTATCGTGATCATATTCAACAATATTATTGTCATACTTCCAGCGTAAGAATTCTAAGTATGGTCAAACCTGCTATAAAGTTCATATTTTGCAAAACTTTGGCCAAGTTTATGTAATGAGAAAATCCTTAACTTAAATTTATTCAAGTTTTGGATCTTTTTTATTTTTTAAGCTCAGACATAGTTTTGCCAATTATAATTTTTGCGAAAGTTTAGCCAAACTCAAATTATTACGCAGGTTATCAACATTATAAAATTAACGTTAATTATGAAGATGACAATGTTGATTATAACAATGACGATGTTAATATATTGATTATGATGATAACAATTTAAAGACAATTTTTATGTGGATTAAATAATACTGGTAACAATGATGACAATGTTAATAATAATAATAATGATAATAATTAGAATCATAATAACAATAATCGTTACGCTGATATTGATAATAGTGCTTATAGTTGAAATAATAATAACAGTGATGTTAATGATGATGATAATGATAATAATAGTAAAGATGTTTATGACAATGATAATTACAATGATTATAATAACGATAGCAATATTGTTTATAACGATAACGAATGCCTTTATTAAGAGTAATGATTTTAATAACGACAATAGTTATAATGATGACTACCATAAGAAAAATAATGCTGATGATGATAAAAATTTATCAATATTGATGCTCACAATATTGATAATGACAATAAATAATGATTATGATGACACTGAAAATAATGATAATGATTATTATGGTAATAATAATGATAGTGGTGACACCAAAAATAATAATGACAATGATGGTAACGATGAAAATGATGATAATGATAATAATTATAAAAAGAAAATTATAACAGTTATGTTCATAGTAGAACGTAGATAATAATGATGATAATGATCATGCTAATAGTGATGATGGTAATGTCAATAGTAATACTAATAATAATCATAAGCATAATAATATTAAAAAAGACAATAATGTTGTTACTAATTATGATAATAATAATTGGTATTATAATAATAACGATAATTATCATGATTATAATATTAATGATCAAAACGATGATGATTATAAAAATAATATTGACAATCATAATGAAGAGTATTATGATAATAATGATAACAATTATTATGATACTATAAGTAATGATTTTCAAATGATAAAGATTATATAACAATGGTAATAAGCTCTATAATAATAATGGTGATGCAAATACGAATGAAGTTGATAATAATGATCATAATAATGATAATAATAATTATAATGATAAATATTATGACGATGATGGTTTTATGATAATAAATAATCATAATAATAATAATTATAATCATAATTGTTCGAAATTAAACTCAGTAAGATAGTGGACTGTATAATTTTATATCGCACGCCAGATTTGGGGGAGCGTGAAAAAGGATGTGAATAAAAGGACACAATAATAAATGCACAACACACTTTTAAACACTCTAGCCGTTTATTATAAAAAAATAATCCCTCTATTTAATTTTACTTTAACAAGTCATAATGCTTGCTTACATGCAAGATAAAAAAAGGAAGAACTAATTTTTGAGTCAGACGGAGAAATTACGTGTCAATCGAAATTGTGAATCTTTTTCGTTACAGAAATCTTACATAAAACGATACACGTGAAAATTATAAGCACGAGCGCAAAGCTGCTTACCGAAAAGGGCGTTTGAGGTTGACTAACGATAACCGCAGCAGCAGCAAGCTGCTGGACAAAGGTAAGTAGAAACAGAGTCTATTGGTGTATTAATAGACGCGCGCACGCCTATGATTGGCCCTTACAGGTAAGAGAATATCCTTAAGCACGAGATTTCAAATCTTATAAACTAAATTTTCTATTTACATCAGTACAATGTTACTGATGTTGCACATAGTCCCAAGGTTGATAGACAGAAGTGTAACGAATGTATATCAATAACAAGTCTTAGAAGGACAAAAGGGTAGATCGCATTCCACTTACAAAAATTTGAAATAATGAAAGTTTTTTTTTTTAATATAATGACATTTAGCCGGTCACAATCAGTAATACTAATGTTTTACATAGTCCTAAGGTTGATGGACAGGAGGATAAAATAATATACAATTAAGTACCATGTGAATAAAGCAGTGGAACGCTTTTCACGTACAATAGAAAATAATTCAAAAAATAAAATTAAAAAAACATAATAAACAAATTACTGATAATTTTATATATATTTTCGCAAGGTTTGTGATTTTAAGATATGAGATTTAATAATCATAATAGTAAATGAAAGAAAATAAATTGATCTAGATAAGACTAATTATTATTGTGTCCTGACTTGAGCTCAGATACAGTACACAATAATATTAGATTGTGTATTGGCCTTACAAAACTAGATGAAACGGTTCTAATCTTGGTGACTCTGACGAGAGACTTGGCATCCTTATAGACTTCAACAACCATGCCTAAAGGCCATTTACCAGGTGGAGAAGACTCGTTTTTTATGAGAACGAGATCACCAGGCTTAACCAAGCGTTGAGTATTCATTCACTTGCAGCGACTTTGTAAAGTGGAAAGGTATTCAAGTGACCACCTTTTCCAGAAGACTTGGAGAGATTGTGTCACTAGCTTCCAGCGTTTAAGTGGCGATACCTTTTCAGAAAAAATATCGGGCTCTGGCACAAGAAATGAAGACCTCATGATCAAAAAATGAGCAGGGGTAAGAGGATCAAGCTTAGAGGAATCATCATTAAGGTGAGCCAAGGGCCAAGAGTTAAGGCATGCCTCTATTCTACACAATAAAGTAGAAAATTCAACTACTGTCAAAATCTGATCGCCGACTACACGCTTCAAATAATGTTTAGCGGATCTGACTGCTGATTCCCATAAACCCCCAAAATGTGGAGCAGAAGCAGGAATAAAGTGCCACTGTGTACCTGATTCACCTAATTTATAGGCAAAATTAGGGTCACGACTACTTTCTACCAACATTCTTTTCAACTCAGTATCAGCACCGATTAAATTTGTGCCATGATCACTGAATAAATCAGTACAGTAGCCACGTCTAGAAATAAATCTGTGAAAGGCAGCTATAAAGGCCTCCTTTGTATAATCCTCAACAACTTCAAGATGTACTGCACGAGTTGACATGCAGATGAAAACTGCAATGTAACCCTTGAAAGTTCCTTTACCCTTGTGTTGTGTTTTGACAAGCGTATTGGAAAGGGGCCAGCATAATCGATCCCTGATTTTTGAAAAGGAGGACTTTAAGTAACACGAGAACAAGGCAAGTCATCCATTAACTGAGTTTGTGATTTAGACTTATATCTTTTACAAGTGATGCAACGAATAAGCTCAGCTCTTACAGTCCGTCTACCACTTACAATCCAGTACGTTTGACGGAGTGTAATAATCGTCAACTGCACTCCACCATGTAAAGTTAATCGGTGATGATAGTCAATGAGCATAAATGTCAACTGATCTCTATCTGCCAGTATCAAGGGATGGTTGGCATCATCATCAAGTAGGGCTCTACTCAATCTACCCCCAACTCTTATAAATCCGCAGTTTATAAACGGCGTAAGATTAAGCAAATGGCTAGATTAAAGTAGTGGTAAGCTATCTTCTAAACTACGATCTTGATTTTGAGTTAGTACCTTGAACTCAGCAGAAAAGTGACAACGTTGATGCTGATAAACTAGACACAGTCTAGCACAATCAATTTCTGATGTTGAAAGGTGAATCAAGTCAACTTTAATAAAAGAATACAAGTCAATAAACTGCAAACTAGCCTGTAAAGGGGGCTTAAGATTTCCAGCTATAGGTAAATATGAATTCTTTTGTTTAACTTTATGTAAACAACGGTATGTAAAACGAAGGCAATATGCTGTTACTCTTAGCAACCGTTCCCACTTGGAACAACGAGTTAATAGAGTCATATAAAAGGACTCAGAACTATTTACAAAACTTTTCACAGAAGGCATTGAACTATTCACATTTATGGAGGTTGGGACAATCTTTTCTACTCCAAACTCTGGATAGGTAGGGTGCAATTCATGAAGAATCTTAGGGCCCTGAAACCATAATATTTAATTCAGCAATTGGCCCGGAAGAACACCTCTAGAAGCTACATCAGCTAGATTTTGCTTTGACGTGATATAATGCCACTTAGCATATGGAGTCAATTCATGAATTTTTGAACACCTATTTGATATGAAAACTGGCCATTTGGAAGGAAGTTCATTGAGCCAATATAGTACATTGCTAGAATCGGACCACATGTGAACTGGTACTTCTTTCAATGAATTAACATCAACGAAACGACTAACTACTGTGGATAACAATTCTGCAGCACATAGCTCTAGTCTTGGAATACTTAGCACTTTAATCGAAGCTACTTCCGTTTTGGCTAATTGAAGATGTACAAAAATCTCACCCTCGCGTACAACGCGTAAATAAACAGCCGCTGCATAGGCGTTTTTAGAAGCGTCGGCAGAACCATGAAGTTCGAGAGATTCATAATCTAGCGAAAAATGATTCCATCTAGGTATTCGAACTTCGTTCAACAAAGGTGTTTCATTTAACCAATGAGTCCAGGTTTTAACCAAATCAGATGACAGAGAATCATCCCAAGATACTTGCAACAACCAAAGAGATTGAAATAGTATTTTAGCAAAAATTATCGTTGGAGCCAACCATCCTAAAGGGTCAAAAAATTTTGACAACTGCGCTAATAAAGTATGTTTGGTCCAGCAAACGGGTGTGTCAACGTTTACTGTAACGCAAAATTGAAACTCGTCACTACTAGGATTCCAATGTAAGCCTAAGATAGAAACAATTGGTTCATTATCACTTAAGATCTTTGGCTTACTAGATAAGTGGCTTACTGGTAACTCAGCTATCAACTCATATGAATTGGCTGACCATTTTCTCAGTAAAAATTGACCTCATTCACACAATTCAATTAGTTGCCAACATTTAATCTTAGCATCTTCTAACGTATGGCTACCAGACAAACAATCATCCACATAGAAGTCTTCACAAAGAACTTGAGCAGCTATAGGATGAGATTCAGTGTAATCCTTGGCAAGTTGCCTTAAAACACGTGTGGCCAAGTAAGGTGAACTTGTCAAACCATATGTAACAGTGTTTAAGACGTAAGATCGAATAGGTACAGGCATAAGGTCTCCATAAAATGGCCTGAAACTCATGATCTTCAGGAGCTACCAAAACTTGTCGGAACATTTTCTCAATGTCAGTAGTAAAGACGAATTGGTAAAATCTCCATCTGATAATAATATCAAATAAGCTAAGCAACAAATTCTCTCCAGAGTGTAAAATGGAATTGAGCGAGGAACTAAAATAACAAGAAGCTGATCCATTGAAAACTACTCGCAACTTAATGTTTTTAAAAACTCCATGATAAGACAGATAACAAGCTGCTAATTTGTCAACTGGTAATTCCTTCATATGGCCCAAAGATATATAATCAGACATGAATGCTGAATGAGCATCATGTAAAGACTTATCTCTCACAAACCTCCGTTATAAATGGTGAAAAACTTCCAACGCTGATTGGTACGATTGTCTTTGTAGTTCAGGAAGAGTTTTAGGATTAACTTTGAAAGGAAGCCGTACAACATACCTGCCGGTTGAATCTCGAGAGTGTGAATTAATGAAAATCTCATCACAGGCTATCTTGTCTTTACTCAAAATTTTTTGAGGCTTGAGAGGTTCCTTAATAATCCAAAACCGCTGAACTAACTCATTAAGCTGAGTTTCCTCAACATTAACCATAACTAGTAATTTTTGTGACAAGTTGGATCCTGAACCAAAGGGCATCTGACCCGATAACAACCAACCAATTTGCGAAGCAGAGGCAATTGGGTAGTCAGGGGCTAATTTGCGAACTTCCTGACTGATAATAATTGCATGGACAGATGCATCTAACAAAATATCAATTTTATCTAAACTGTAAAATTCTGGATCTGCTAGAATTACATCCTTCCCATAATCTGAATTTGCCAAACGACAACCTAGAGGTGGTTCGTAGGAAGAAATTTATGGCACGACTAAAGCATCAACAAAGTGCTCACAACCAGACTCAAAATGAGGCCTTAAAGCAACTGATTTACTAGCGTCCATGGAAATCAGTCCACTCACTCCTGACAGAGTCGTACTAACTGATCTCGGTTTTAAATGCAGCATATCACAGAAAGACTTAGTAATAAGACAACTCTGTGAGCACTGATCAATGAGAGCTCATACCAATATGCGAGATCCATCAGTGGCATACATGAAAACACGAGCAGTAGCTTAAAGCACCTTGGGTAAGACGATTTTATTACTACTACATAACTGTACATTTACACTAGACTCTCAAGAAATCTGAGCTTGGTTTTGTACAGTAAAGGAGTTTGTCAAGTTATTTACAGATTTTGTTTGCTTATTTTTAGCAGAGACAGATGTAGAACTGGACTTATCCCCTCTGTGCATAATGGTGTGATGCTTTTGGTTGCAGTGTGAACACTTACTATTACCAGAGCACTCCCAATTAAGGTGAGGACCAAAACAATTAACACAGAGACGATGGGACTTCAGAAATTGCCATTTATTGCTCCACTCCTGTAATTTAAAAGAATCACAAGAGACAAGATGATGCTTTTGATTACAAAATTGGCAAACAATGGAATCTAAAACAACTGTCTGATGTGCAGGAACACCAGATATAGGCTTACCACTAGAAGATCCCATATTTTTAAACGGAGTAGTTGCGCGAATATTTACAATCTTATTTACAGGTTTACAAGGAAACGATTCCATTGTAATGATTTGTGCCAAAATGAAGTCTCGTAGTTGACCTAAAGTAGGAGGATTACTGCTACTACCTAACATTTTTTGCCAATCCTTGTTCGTTTGAAAATTAAATCTACTAACTACAAGAGCGATAAATATGTCAGCATCTCCTTCTGGTCTGCTCTCTCTAAAAATATCAAGGAATCAACAGAACTTATCATCTCCTTAGATATGCGCTTTATTTCCGAGCAAGAACTGCCTCTCATAGCTTGACAACTGAGAATAGTAGTTGTATACGTATTAATGAGACGACCTTTATTATCATAATACCGGGTTATGGTATTCCAGGCCTGTATATAACTCTTTTCAGACAAGGGTATATTTTTTAAGAGGTCTAAAGCTTCACCTTTTAGATGCGCCCTAAGATGTTGATATTTAATAATAGCTGGTAATTCTTGCTTCCTGTGGACTATAGCCCTTTAAACATTGCAAAAATTCTCCCAACTAGCAAAATCACCATCAAAGGATGGCAAGTCTATTGGAGGTAAAGAAGAGAAACTCTGAAATGAACTAACATTGGCATTGGCAGGAGGTAAGGTGCCTGTTGGATTCGAATGATCATTAAGCGAATTGAAAAAATCGTTAATATCACCCCGGAACTGAATAAAACGTATCCTCTCCCACTTCAAAGCACTCATTTTTAAAATAATCATGAGTTTTGGGTAAAGGTTTTATATTCATAATATCATCATGAGTAGATTTAAACTGTTCAAAAGTATCTCTGAGTTGTTGAAGCCTAGAGTCAACCTGACCCCTGGTCATTTTTACCTGGCCAAGTTTCTTAAAGTTTGTAAAGGAACCTTTAATTGTGTTAAACAGTTTAATTTGTACCTCATAAAGGTTATCCATTTTAATAAGGTTAATTTCAATTTAAGTAATAAATATTTAATAAATAAATAAAAACTACGCACCGTAGCCAAACTTGAGTCAGACAAAAGCTAACTAATTCAATAATAACGCTAAACGACGGTAGTGTTCCTAATTTTTACAAGTGCTTGTATAAAGTTAAGTTCGCAATAATATATTCAAGTCAATCAGTAAACAAAAAAAACAGAAACTATAAGGAACTGATATTACAAACCACAAAATATACAATTTTACAAACCGTGTAAACAGGACCAAGTATTCGTAGTTATGTTGAGTTCGTAAGACCTGCAGTACTTGACAGCAGCGGTGCTGACTCAATAGCCTGTATAAGTTGGCAGCAGCACACGCTGAAGATGAAAGGATCCGTGGTACCAGCAGCAGCAGCGGTGTTATCTCAATAGCCTGCAGAGGCAGGCAGCAGCGCACGCTGACGACGACCAAAGCATGAGCAGTAGCAGCGGTGTTGTCACAATAGCCTGCAGAGGCAGGCAGCAGCACACGCTGACGACGACCAAAGCACGAGCAGTAGCAGCGGTGTTGTCACAATAGCCTGCAGAGACAGGCAGCAGCACACGCTGACGACGAACGAATAAAGAAAAGAGAGAAAGAGATATGGCTATATGTGTGTGTGTGTGCGTACGGACTATGCGCCGGCGCGTTGACCGCGTCAGCCTCGTCGCCCGAGAAGAACGCAAAAAGAAGTCAAGATGGCCGATAAAACGACCACGTGTCTTACACAAAAGGAAAATGTCCTTCACCTATATTTCACCTTCCCACATCTGGCTCGAAGGACCATGTTCAAAATTGAACTCAGTAAGATAGTGGACTGTATAATTTTATATCGCACGCCAGATTTGGGGGAGCGTGAAAAAGGATGTGAATAAAAGGACACAATAATAAATGCACAACACACTTTTAAACACTCTAGCCGTTTATTATAAAAAAACAATCCCTCTATTTAATTTTACTTTAACAAGTCATAATGCTTGCTTACATGCAAGATAAAAAAAGGAAGAACTAATTTTTGAGTCAGACGGAGAAATTACGTGTCAATCGAAATTGTGAATCTTTTTCGTTACAGAAATCTTACATAAAACGATACACGTGAAAATTATAAGCACGAGCGCAAAGCGACTTACCGAAAAGGGCGTTTGAGGCTGACTAACGATAACCGCAGCAGCAGCAAGCTGCTGGACAAAGGTAAGTAGAAACAGAGTCTATTGGTGTATTAATAGACGCGCGCACGCTTATGATTGGCCCTTACAGGTAAGAGAATATCCTTAAGCACGAGATTCCAAATCTTATAAACTAAATTTTCTATTTACATCAGTACAATGTTACTGATGTTGCACAATGATAATAGTAATAATAGTAATGTTCACCCTCGAGCTGAGGCAGTTAGCCTATGGGGCGCGTGTTTTCCGGGTGGCGGATGAAGCCAAGCTTTTCGCGGGTGTATGGCTTCGAGGCGCTGCGGTGGTTGGAGCTTGTACCCGCGGGTGGTTGGAACGAAATAAAATTGTTTTTGGGGACCAAAACGCCGAGGAGAAAACCTCGTTAAAAAAAAAATCTAGGGTTGGTTTCCGAATGAAACCAAACATGGGTGACGCTAATCAAAACAACATACCCCGATAAACGATCAGACCCACGAACCACAGGATATACCAAACATGGGTGACGCTAATCTATACAACATACCCCGATAAACAATCGGACCCACGAACCACAGGATATAGACCAGAGTAGCCAGAATGAACATCAGCTGACACTGGCTGAATCTTGCTGGAAACTTTAATGCAAGAGCAGTAGAATGGGGAATGCCTGCAACGAACTCTAAGGGCCGGGCAGTCCTAGATATGGCGGCAAGGCTACGACTGGTCGTTGTTAACGAAGGAAGGACCCAACTTTCCGAAGGCCGGGATTTGGCGAATCAATACCAGACATTACACTGGCTGCGGAGAGCCTTGCGCCAAGAGTGAAGGAATGGCAGGTAATCGAGGACAAAAATGGCAGCAATCACCAATATATCGTCTTTGAAATCACTGATACAATAGACAGAAGAGGCATAGCACGCAAAACAGGATGGAATGTTATGAAGCTGGACACAGAACGACTAGCAGAAAAAGTTGAGAATGGCATTGCTGCTATCCAAAACGACGAAAAAAACCTGAACACAGCAGAAGGAGTACAAAAACTCACCGAGGCTACCATGCAACTCCTAAAAACCGCATGCAAGGCCTTCATGCCCAGGAAAAAAAGAGGGAACGGCAAACGCTGAACTTACTGGTAGAACAAGGAAATTGCAGAATTAAGGCGCCAGTATCTCAAACACAGACACCTCTATCAAAGGGCCAGAAACAGACCAGAGGCCGGACAAAGGTACTCCGAGTACCAGCTTGCAAGAAAGATGATGCGAGCTGCTATTAAGAACAGCAAAAAGCAGTGCTGGCAGACTCTGTGCCGGGAAGTAAATAACGATCCCTGGGGCAGAGCATACCAGATAGTAATGGGAAAACTGGGAAGACTTGCATCAACTGCAAACAAAGACGCGGATACCATGAGATAAATCGTGGATACGCTATTCCCAACGCATCCAGAACTCGAGGATCAAGCAGACTTGGAGCTCATAGAAAATGTACCTTTATTTACCCAGAAGGAACTGGAGCTAGCAGCCGGATCACTTAAAAACGGAAAAGCTCCTAGACCAGATGGTATACCGGTAGAAGTCATTAAGACAGTGGTGGCAAAACACCCACAGCTTGTCTTAAACCTATACAATGCATGTTTGTGGAAGGGGTTGTTCCCAGCCCCCTGGAAAAACGCACGGCTGGTACTGATCGATAAAGGCAAGGGGGAGCCTAACTCTCCGACATCTTTCAGGCCATTATGCATGCTTTATACGCCTGGAAAGTTATACGAAAAGCTGCTTAAGGCCCGTCTTCTACAGGCCATACAAAACGTGGGAGACTTATCCGACAGGCAGTACAGATTCAGAAAAGAAAGGTCTACCATAGGAGCAGTAGAAGAAGTAGTAAAAGCAGAACACCAGACTATCTCTTGAGAGTATTGAGAAATTATCTCAAGGACCGCTTCTTGACCTATACGACAACAGAAGGCGAAACAAAGAAGAAAATAACTGCAGGAGCATTCCAGGGTTCCATACTAGGACCCGATCTCTGGAATGTGTCATACGGCGGACTTCTCTGATAGGAAATGTCAGAGGGGACGTTCTTGGTAGGATATGCGGACGATGCTGCTGTAGTGATCGTCGAACGCACGATGAAACTTGTCCCGATACGACTTAACCAGTTTATGCGGAGAGTGGCTCCATGGATGGAGAACCACGGACTCGAAGTTGCAGCAGGGAAGACGGAGATGGTACTATGGACGAGAAAAGAGATAGATACCATCATCCCCCTCAAGGTACAAGAAGAAGAAGTTATGACGAAGGATGCCGTAAAATACCTAGAGGTGACGCTGGATAGTAAGATAACATTTTGGAGCGACCTTAGGCAAGCAGCGGACAGGGCGGTGGCAAGAGTAGCAGCATTAAGCCGAATCATGCCAAACGTCAGAGGTCAAAAGCCTGCAAAACACAGGCTCCTTATGTCTACGGCCCAGTCTATTATTTTGTATGGGGCTGAGATATGGGGAGATAAGATGAACGTCGAAAAAAAGAGAGTGAAAATCGGCTAAGTTTGAAGAATGGGAGCCTTGAGGATAGCCTGCGCCTATCGCACAGTCTCAGAGTCTGTGATACTGGTGATAGTGGGCGTAATCCCCATCGAGCTCCTTGCGAGGGAAAGACGATTGAAGCATCTTATGGAGCAGGACCTAGGAAGAATGGAGGCCAAGAAGAACGCCCAGGAAATAACCTGGGAACGCTGGCAACATAGATGGAAAGAGGAATCTAGAGGTAGATGAACGGCATGCCAGATAAAAGATGTCAAGGAATGGACAGAGCAGAAACATGGGGAAGTAGATTACTACCTTACCCAATTCCTCTCAAATCACGGGTATTTCCGCTCGTACCTCAACAACATGCGGAAAACACAGATGGCTGCTTGCAAGTACTGCGTCTACGACAAAGATGACGCAGAACATTCGTTCTTTGACTGCATCAAGTGGCAAACCGAACGAAACGTGCTGCAGGAAAGGATTGGAACCTTCAATCCCGACAACGTCATAGATAAAATTATATTTAACAAAGAAAGGTGGACTGCAGCAGCCCAATACATACATACAGTTCTCCGGGCCAAAAAAGAGGATGGTTTTCTGGATGACTGAGCGGAGGTGGTGCGAGCGTGGATCCGGCGCCATTGGGGGGGGGCGTGGGGTTGTGTTTTATGCTGCGGCACCTGAGGGGTTTAGGGGGGGGGTGCTACTAATGAGCGGTTGCGGCCTAGTGGCCCATGCTTGTGGGTGCTTCGCTCCCGCTTTTTTTTTTGGCTTCTAGGGTGTGGTCACAGGGCGGTCGGTGTGCGGTATGGGGGCTTGCGTGGGTGCTTGAATGCGGGCAACCTCTCTGAAAACCACTTCGCTATATCACCGTCCTACCGATTAGCGGCTGTACCATGGTGGCCTGGGTCTCTGCCCCTCGGGCTCTGCGGTGGGTATGCTCCTTGCGCGTTTGTTGGGGGTAGCCGGGTTTGGGCTCGCGATGGAGAGCAGCTACCTATTTTTTTGTTCCATCCCTCCAAGTAAACAGAGAAGAGCAGCTCGGGTGCACGATAGAAAATAGAAAATATCCTAGAGGATGCAAAAGTTACCAGACAAGATGGTAACGAAACACTAAAGAAAGCCTGAACCAGGGGCTAAGCCTCCGTGGCCCCGGCTTGAAGTGTAAATGCGAGGTCAGATTCCGAGCCGGGTGTCCCTGGAGAAAGGTCTTGCCAGTTTAGTGGGTATGGTCACAACGAGACAGGGGAGGGTTCATGCACCCTTCTATCGTCGATAAAGGGATTATGGACTACCTTGGAAAAAAACAAAAAAATGGTAATGGTGATAATGATAATGATGATGGTGATGATGATAATCATAATGATAATGATGATGATAATGATGATGACGTTGACGATGACGATAATGATGATGATAATGATAACTATAGTTTTAATGATGTGAATGAGGATAACGATGATAATAATGGGTATTATCATAATAATTATAATGATAACAAAAATGATTTTAATAACAGGATTGACAATAGTAACTATAATAATTGAAATATTATAAATTTTAATGATATTGACAAAAATCATTATTACGATGCCAAGAAGGAAGATGATGATGATGATAATTATTATAATTATAATAACATTGATGATAATAACGAAGAAAATGATGATTCTGCTAATAATTATAAAAATTAAAACAGTTATGATTTAAGTGATGATGATCATGATGACTGTTACGATAACGATGATAATGATAATAGTGATGATGATAATAATGTTAATAATTATAAAAATCATGATTATAATATATAATAATAATGATGATTTTGATAATGTTAATTACAGTAATCATTATGATAATCTTTCGAGATGCTGTGTGCAGAGACCTTGATTATGAGCCATCTGCAGTGGCTCTAAAGACCTTGATTTATACACGTGACTAAAAACTCGTGTTGCACACTAACGCAAGTGCGATCGTACGTCAAGATCTTTGAAAATCCACATTCAATGGCTCATAATCTTGTTTACCGTGTACGATTTGTTGAAAAGTTGTATACACCACACTTGCGAGAGGTAAGGTAGTTGACACACGTGATTGACACAGGCGCAACTGACATGCGTGCGTCACTTGCCTTCCTCGCGCACTAGTATCGTCATGTTCTTTAATGATAGAATAAATAAATTTTACAGTGATGACAATACTATTATTAATAATAAAAAAAGAGATGACAATGATGTTAATAATGATGATGATATTAATGATAACGATATTTGTAATAATAATAATAATGATTGTAATATTATGATAACGATGACAATAAAAATGATACTATGAATGATCATAATAATGATTGTAATGACGATGAAGATAACAAGAACGATGATAAGAATGATTATAATATTGTTAATAATAGTTTTATAATTAAAGTAATAACTTATACAAGGATGATAAAAATTATACAGATAACAAAGATACAAATAATAATAATAATAATTGTAATGATAATCTAATCTATTATGATAATAGAAAAGATTATAATAATAATATTCTTACGATAATAATGATAGTAATAATACTTATAATAATGTTGTTAATGATAATAATAACGATGATAATGATAATGATGATCATTAAGTTTAAGATTTAGTGATAGCAACAATAAAAATAAAAGCAATAACGATAATAATGATAATTATCATAATGATAATGGTGACAATAATGACTTTAAAAAAGATGGTAATATTGATGACGATAATGCTAATATTAATAACTATGGTGATGATAGTTATAATGATACTGATAATAATGATAAAGATAATGAGAATTATTGTAACGATATAAATAAGTATAATAATATAACCTATATAAATAATAATAGTGACGATAATAAAGATAAGTATGATAATAAAGGTGTTTAAAGTAATGGTAATGATAATAAAAAAAATAATGATGATGATAATAGTAAAAATAATAATAATTATAATTATAATAGTAATAAAAATGATGAAGAAAATTTTATATGACAATAATGGTAATCATCATGTCCATTATGAGGATGATAATAATATTAATGATTATGATAATAGTTATGATATTCATAATAAAAATTATGATAATAAAGATGGTAGAATAATTAGGATAATTAAAATAATAACAGTAACATTAAAAATTATAATCATGATGATCATAATAATAATGATGATGATGATATCAATGATGATGATTATGATGACTAATATGATAATGGTTATGTCGATAATAATGACAGCAATAATGATAATAGTAACGATTAAATATTAAAGATGGTAATAATAATCACAATAATAATATAATTATTATTAATAGTAATAATAGTAATGATGATTATGATTATGATGATAATGATATAAATTAAGGTAATGATAATGACGATATTGATAATGATGATAATGATGATAATGATCATAATGATGGCGACAATGAAAATTAAGATAATTTTAATAATGACTTCGATCGTGATATTGATAATAATGATTATAATAACTTTATTGATAATGATTATGTCAATGATGATAATAATGAGGATGATAAAAATGATAGTAATGTTGATGATAATGATAGTAGTATACATAAGATGATTATAATGATAATATAAATAATAATGATAACAATAATTTTCTATGATGATAATGATAAAGTATGAATGATGATCAAGATGACGAAAATAATGATAATGATTCAGTCAATGCTGATAATGATAGTGACAATGATAATAGCGTTAATAATAACAATTGTTATAATGTCAATGATTATAGTTACAATTATTATGATGGTAATAAAATGTGCATCATCATAAGTATATTGATGACAATGATGACAAATTATGAGGACAATGATGACAATAACGATAATGACGAGTATGATAATAATGTTGATATTGATGTTAAAGACGATGATAATGATAATGGTGATAACGGTGATGACGAATACGCTTATGATGATAATAATTATTGTGACGATACGAATAATAATGATGACGATGTTAAGGATCATGATAATGATAATAATAATGACGATAAAACTAATGTTAATGATTATAATAATAATGATAATAATAATGGTGATGAAAATCATCACATTGCCGACGATAATGATGATGATAACGATGAGATTGATAATAAAGATAATATTATTATTAATTATAATGATAAGGATGATGATGATGATGATGATGATGATAATGATGATGATGATGATGATGATGATGATGATGATAATGATGATGACGATGATGACCATGATGATGATAATGCTCTATTGTCTTACAATAGTCTGTTATGATTGCACCTTACGTTTCAATGCATTTTTTATAAACTTACATTTCTTAGCTATTATTTATAGTAAATAAATATATTGTCCTTCATTTAGTAAAGTTGAATCTTATGCTTAGGTGTATCAAATCTCATGAGTAGTACAGGTTCTTTCTGTATCAGCTGAAGGCCTTACGCTATTCTGTGAAATTCAAGCACCTACATGTACATCATACTAATGCATATATTTATTTACATATGATGCATGCGGTGACGTTTAAACATACACATAGGTGTGTATTTTAGTATTTTTAGAATACTGCGATTAAAATCTCACGAAACTAAGGCCTTTTTGACAATAGTTTTAATATCATGATTAATAATTTCTTAATGATCATGAGGGTAATAATTTTATCATAAATAATTACAACTTTAGTATTAATAATCAATTGAATGAAAATAGTTATTTTAACAATAATACGATGAATAAAAAATTTTGAATAGGTTTTTTTTTTTTAGAAGTACTGTGAATATCTTTTCGTTTTACTACCAAAACTATTCTTTTTTATCTTATTGTAATCTCATTAAGTATGAAAATTTTACTATCTTGTTTGAAAAAAATCTTCATACCTGTGCAGTGTCAAATTGTTAACTTCATTTGCAAGAACATTGTACTTATGTTGGTCTATAAACAGAATCTTTTACCACGTATATCTATTTGTTAACAGTTTATACGATGCACTGTATGCATGGTTATTGGTTCAGTGCAGTCTGGAGAAAATTAAAGTTCCTCTTCTTATTATTAAGGGCAATCTTTTTTTTAGCCTTATAGCATTATTTGTTACACACCTAGCAATTTTTTTAAAGAAAAAAGGAATTTTTGGACATTCTCAATATTGCTGAAAATAATTCAATCCTAGACTTAGTCAGATTTATTGAAAGTTCGATGACAAAGACGTAAAATTAGATGTCAATTGTACTATGCATGATCTGATTTTTCACCTCTTTTTCTTAAACTATGATAGGTTGTACTAAAATTAATTTTAAATTGTTTTATAATTTCAATAGATTGTGCCAACCTTTTTGTTTGCGTAAAAATAAGCAGAAAAGATTAATTACAGTTGGTAAAAGTAGTTAGTCAAAGATCGGTAGGGACGAAAGCTAGTAAATCTCATGTAAATTAATGGAAGAAACCAATAGGAAGTGATATTATTTTTATTAAAACCTTTTTTGATGCAATTTATTAAAAAAAAAAAAAAAACAGTGATCACTTATTCTTTATGCTTTACAGAATATACAAAGCTTGAATTTTTCCAAGATTCATTGTGATTTGGAAACGAAGGACAAAAATCGTATTATGTGACGCTTTTTTGACATCTGAGTTTACATCTTTTTTCATTAATTTTCAATGAATCTTGTTCAGTCTGGGCTTAAATTATTTTTAGAACTATCAAGAATGAGCATCAATACCTCTTTTTTTCCAAAAATAGCTAAAAATGTTATACATCAACCTAACCGATGAGGTAGGAAACTTTTATTTTATCCAGACTTTCCTAAGAAGACACACGTAGTATATAAATTATCAGTACTTACTATGTACGGGAAAATTTCATACCACATTCAATCCATTAAATGCTGCGTGCAAATTGCATAACAACGCATATTTAAAAAAATCGACGAGATTTAAAAGCCCGACACGAAACAGAAGAAATTATAGCTGAGAAGGCTTGGAAAAAAGGTAAAAATGCACATTCAAGAACTTGTTTTTTTTTTTTTTTTTTTTTATACCGGGTTCTCACGACAGCCTTCTAGCCTAGTCACCGGAGCCACCCACTCACCACCTATGTGTGGGGGTCTATTGCCACACCCATTTCCAACCCTTTTTACTAATATCATACCTAAATCCATGGGCACCATGCGAATATCTCCAGTGGAACACCTTGCCAGTTGAGCTGACACTCTCTGTACCAATGGTGCATCGGGTCCACTCGCCACTGTGTAGCCTTTCCCCGGAGAGAACTCCATATTCCAGAACGTCCACTCCTCGACAGTTAAGCCGGAGCTCTCCGCCAAAGCATCGGATCCAGGCTACTTATCATCCCCGGGGAAGCCCCATTTTTCAAGGACCACTCCTCGCCGGTAAGGCCAGCGATCCCTGCCCGACGCCTGGCATCGGATCCGCTAATCCCTACCTACAGCCCTTACACTGTTTCGCATTCACCCAGGCCCGAAGACTTGTGGGGCAAGAAAAAAATCCTAGAGTTACTCTGAAGGAAAATTCCACGGAAAAATCAGCCCCAAAAAAGCCGGGGTTACATAGGAGCTTTTCTCGATGAAAACAGTTTTTGAAAAAATCTGCATTCACCGGGAATCGAACCCACGACCCCTAGAACCACGTTGTATCAGTAACAAGCACGCTTACCACTGTGCCAATGCCGCTCCTTCGATTCAAGAACTTATAAAAAAAGTAACTGCTGCTCTAGTGACAAGAACTATGAAGCTTGAAAGTAATTTTGTATAGGCCTTAAGAAGGTACAAAAACAGGGTATTAGCAAAAGAAAAAAAAGAGTAGCTTACAGAAAAAACAAGGTCATGTTTTGAGTGCAGTTATTAAAACTGCCTCATAAAACATGAATACTGAAACAAAAAAAGGAAGGATGTTAGTAGTAGTACTTTGAAAGGTGATAGTAGTGCAGTTATAAAGTATGTCAAAATTTACCGCATCTTACGCCTTTCTTCTTAATTTGGTGAAGCTTTATCTGTGATTTCTTAGTTTTCTTATTTAAGTGTAATAATCTACAAAATGGCTAGAATTATTTGTAGTATAAATGCTGCAAAATCAGACAGTAAACAGCTAGCTAAGTGTCTAAAATATAATCAAATCATGGAAGCTATTCTCTTCGAAGAAAGTCTTTATTTAAAACCCTATTCAATTAGATAAGGAGTCAATTTAAAGTCTTGCACTTAAAAAGGTTTGAAGAAAAAGAAAAAAAAAAATTCGAAGCAATAAAATCATCTTATAAGGCACTTACCACTATAGATTTGGTTAAATATTCTAAGATCTCCAATAAATAGTTTAATCTTTAATATTCTATAATCATTTTGGTGAAGTATTCATGAGAAATTATTTACCTGTTTATGGTCGATGGTTTTGTAAAGTAGCTATAGTAAATCATGATGATAAGAAAAGACCTAAAAATCACTGGGTATGTATAATATCAGCCTCGTGATACCTAATGCTTTGCGTGAGTACTTGTATCGAGAAAAGCTATAAAGCGAGATACAAGCCGAGAGCTCCATACAAGTATTGTATGATTCAAGTGCGCATGCTCCGCGCTTGACTTAATGCCTGGCTCCGTTGCAGAGGCAGTCCGTCCACTACGCTGAAGCAAGACGGTTCAGCAAAACTGCTGCCTCTCCGAGGTTCGGGCTCTTTCGAGTTGGGTTGTGCTTGCTTCGGCTCTCACAACCAACGGTTTAGCTTTCTTGGTGCTTTTGTACACCAATACGTGTGTGACTCATTGATTGTAAAAGAAGTCAACCTATCATTAGTTTTGTTATTGAGAAAAAACAGTGGGTTTATTATCTTGCAACCTATTATTAATTCATAAGCTGTGACATTATTTCAACTACTTGAAAGTACAATATAATTGTGTTATGGTTGCAACTTTTATGGTTTCTTTATTTCAAATACATAACATTAAAGTTTAAATATGAGTGAGTGATTTATTCACTAGAAGAGACACAGTGTTTACCAGTGTCCTGTTCTCCACTTCCTCAACTCCGTCTAGCTTAACGAACTGTCAAATAATACAGTCCACACAAAGGTTCAATCCTGGACATTGTCCTTCTAGCCGGATCCGGAGAAGACGAGGCACAGCTATTCTGACATTCAGGCCTCGTGGTAGCTGGTGAAGTCGGCCATTTTGGTCTTCTTCCTCTTCTTCACCGACAACAAAGAGTGTCTTGACAGACGTGGCTAGTGCGCTGCAGTGCTATTCGTTTGCTTTCTCCTTCACACATTCCATGTATGTATAACAGCTGCCGCTATTTCTGCTACGAAACTTTGTGCTGTGAGCGCTCTACAAGGCTCACCTGAGTGCTGCTGTCACAGCCATCGGCCTTTTTTTCATGCCACGGGATCTGCTGTGGGCTCTCTCCACGGTCCAAGCTCCCGATCTACAGATCGTTGAAACAACCACACACTATTTCGGCTGGCTGCTGGCTACGAGAGCCACACAGCACGCAAATACACTTGTTGCTGCTGGCTAAAAGGGCCGCGAGGTACACACACCTATGTCGTTGCTGCTGCTGCTGCTGCTGGCTACAAGAGCCACACAGCACATACACTATTGCTGCTGACTGCTGGCTACAAGGGCCACCCAACACACACATACTATTGCTGCTGCCAAAGAGCCAGCTACAAGGGCCGCGTCGTACGCACACACCTACTGCTGCTGCTGGCTGCTGACTATGAGAGTCACACCGCATATATACACTGCTGCAACTATTGCTTTAAGTTCGTCTTTGCTGCTGCCACTATGGGCTTCTCTGCTACGGGCCTTCAATTGCCTACCGTGTACACTTCCATACCTATTTAAGTAAAACATATGTATCGTTCTTAAAATAAATAATTTTTTCACCTTAAGATAAATTTTGCGCCCTCGAAGTTTGAGTCCAACGTGTGTAGAGTTAACTTGCGCCACTATTGTTAAAGTGTAATGCTATTGAAGTATCAACTTGCGATTATTTAAGTTAAACGCGTTTGTACGTGCTACCTGATTTGATCTCGCGTTTCTCTTTTATTTAAATCCCACTTAAAATGTCTAATATGGAAAGCCTCTACGCTCAGCAACTGACGCACTACACAAGAATAAAAAATGTTTTCGAGAATTTTAAAAAGTTAGGTCAAACTAAAATGGCTCGTGGTCTATGCAAGACTCGCAGTAAGGTAGTAAGGGACTCATACGAACAAATCCTAATGATCCATAATCAAATCCTGGATCTTGAAGAGGATAATCACAAGCACGAATACTGTACGAAAAAGCTTGTAGAAGTATTTGAGGAGAGTTATTTCTTGGTGGCAGGTAAGTTCGAAGATCACACGAGCACCTTTGAACCTCTAGCCCCTATGTCCAAGACCTCTGGCTCTGCTTCTTCTCTGTTTACCCTAGCACTTCATAATTTAACATCTACACCCTCTGTCAATATTCCAACGTTTTTCGGTGACTTTGATAGTTGTGAAAGCTTCCGTGACGTTCTCGGGGCTTTAGTTCTCCTTAAAACCGAGCTCTCGGCTATTATCAAGTATCATTATTTATAAACCCATCTGTCTGGAGACGCAGCCAACCGTCAGGTTCTATGATAACAAGCGATGCCTGGTTGCTTCATATGCCAGCACAATTCTCAATTGTCACAGTATGAAGTCCAACTCCTGCGTGGAGATGGAGCGTTTATCAAAGGAGATGTTGGGTCTCCTGGATTCGCTTATAACTGTGGGTAGAAAAAACGGAAGTGAAGACCAACTCTCGTTTGTCTGCACGAATTCATCACTGCTCAAATCATCACCCTAGAGACGTTGGAGTCAACGAAACGTAAACCAGCCCTCGGTATCCGATCTGATTCTTCCAAACCCAAATCGAAATTTTTATTTGTGCACGAAAACACAGCAGCTCCTGATAATTCAGGAAAACCTGAATATTTTTTCTCTAGTAAATCTCACCACTTGAGGTCTTGTGAGTCTTTTTGAAGTAAATCGATGAAAGAAAGCAAACAGTTCGTGAATGACAGGCAGCTCTGTCAAAATTGTTTTGGCCTGCACCCTATCAAGCAATGTAGGAGTAAGTACTCTTGCTCAGTTTGTTATCGGAAGCACCATTTCTTGCTCCACAAGGAAAATGTCAAGCCGACTGCCGTCAAAGGTTCGTCTTCGGATAAGTCATCCGAAGACAATAGACAAAAACCTGATAAGCAGAATAAGCCTCAGTCCAGTGAAAGCTTCTGCGCTACCACAAATCTGTCGCACGACTTTGGTGATCCCACGGGACTCAAGGTCTTATTAGCTACTGCGCGCATCTATATTTGTAGCCCAGATGGTACTCAAATACTCGTGAGAGCTTTGATAGATCAAGGTTTTCAAAGCTCGCTAATAACTCGCTCTCTCTACGATTTATTACGCTTAAAAATCTACCCGACAAGCATTTCATTATCTTGTGTTGGTGACTCATCTTCGACTCCTGTCAAGAATCGAGTTTTCATCACTATTCAACCACATTTCGATCCTAGTTACAAGTGCGATACGGAGGCGCTTGTTGTTCCTAAGATTTCTTCTCACACGCCCCCAGTTTCAAAGCAGTTAGTTGGCCTCCCACATATTCGAGGACTCCAACTTGCTGATCCAAAATTTTATAATCTGGATAAAATTGATGTACTGTTAGGAGTCTCCGTTTACGCTCGTATCATCAAGAACTCAATTCAAAGGGGCGTAACTGATCAACCCATTGCTTCTTTGACTAAAATTGGTTGGCTCTTATCTGGGCCAATTTCACTCCAGCTGGAAGCCACCTTTTCCAGCTTTCATCTAGAAGACCAACTGATTACCTCGTAACACGAGGAGGTCGCGGTAATACACGTTACCGATGAATCGGATCTCCTTGAGCTCATGCAACGATTTTTGCAAGAAGAAGAACCCCTCGCTATATCGGAGTTCAAGGGAAATGAGCTTCTTTGCAAAGAAAATTTCTCTCGCACGCATTCGCGAACTTCTGAATGCCGATTCGTCGTCAATCTTCCATTCAAAGATTTTACCGTAAAAAATCTCCAGCTTCGAGAAGGTTCTTTGAAGACGTCACTCTCTATATTTCATCAACAAAAAAAGGGTTTAAAACCGACCCTTGCTTGTTTGAACTGTACAAAGCTTTCAGGGCTTAATACCTAGCTCTTGGTCACATGCGTAAGGTCTTGGACTCAAGTCTTGCAAAGAACTTCTTACCCTATCATGGAGTCTTGAAGATCAACAGCTCATACTCTGAGCTGTGAGTAGTCTTCAATGGCTCTGCAAGAAGTCATAGTGGACAATCGTTGAACTCTTTGCTTTACGCTGGCCTAAATCTTTTGTTGACTCTCTTTGAGATGCTGCTCAAGTGGAGATTTTATGAGTTCGTCTTCACCACCAATGTGGAGAAGATGTTTCGACAGATATTGATTTACGCTGATGATCAGGCCTATTATACAATTTTTTGGAGGCCCAACGCCACCTCAGGGATCAAAACGTATTATTTGACGACAGTCATCTACGGACTGGTGTGCTCGCCCTTTTTAGCGAGCCACGTTCTACGCCAACTGGCTGTTAAATACTCTAAATCGCAGCCTTGAGCCTCAAAAATTCTTCGTAAGGAATTTCAGGTAGATAACTACCTGTCTGGTGGACACTCCGCAGAGGAGATTGCCGACAAATGTAGAGAACTTATGAACTTGGTGGAGTTGGGTGGATTTCCTTTGCGCAAATGGTCTTCAAATGCACCGCAGGCTTTGGTGAACGTTCCTATCGAACATCGTGTCGACGTGGTTTTCGACGACGATAATAGTCCCTAAAATATTGTTGCAATCCCTGTGGCTAATATAGAATTCATGGGATGATTTTCTATTAACATCTATCGTCGAAAACTAGGTCATGTGGCTGAATGAACTTCCAGAGCTTAGTCAGGTAAGAACTCCCCAATGGAATTTTTACTCCCGTAACGTAGGACTTGAGGTTCATGAGTTTGCAGACGCATCTAAATCAACCTATGCAGCGATTGTTTATACTCGCTTCGCCATTGACAATAACGTTTACGTGACGCTCCAAATAGCCAAGACCCGAGTCACACCTTTGAAGGTCCTTAGCATTCAGCGGCTTGAGCTATGAGCAGCACACCTACTGACCAAGATCGTTAGACATTTTATCAATAGTTGCTCTTATGATAAAGTACCAGTCCACTTAGAGACAGACTCTCTAAATATTCTTCACTGGCTCCATGTCCCACCCTCAAAGTGACCGGTCTTCGTTACCAACAGGTGTTTGGAAATTCAGTCTTGTCTCCAACGTCAAATGGCACCACATCACTTCAAAGCAGAATCCTGCTGATTTGGCTTCGCGAGGCATTTTGCCAAGCCAGTTAGCTGCCAAACACCTGTGGTTTCATGGACCTGATACTTTACACATATTCAGTCCTTAGTACCCAGACTTGCAAGTTGAGGTCATCAAGCCTATTTCTTTGATCAATCTCATCACTAGTTGCTCGGAGAAAGAGCTCGACTCCTTCGTGTATATTCTTTTTGGTTATTGTTTGAATTGGCTTCAGCTAGTTTAAGCAACGGCTTATATTTTGCACTTTGCCTACCAATGTCTCGGCAGATGGAGAAAATCATAGAATGTTTCTCCACAAGCAGACGTACGGTCCACTGATTTGGGTTCCATTCGCAGGGAAATCTTCGTGCAACCTATCTCTTTGAGCTTGACCACTGCCAATGTGGAAATAGCTACCCTCTTTCTGGTGCATGACTATCAATTGCGTTGCTTTGCACCTGACCTGGCTGTCATTAAATGCAACGTAAATCTTCCAACTGATCAAGGTGAGCTTCTTCCAGCCTCAAGTCGTTTGCGTAAACTAGTTCCCACTCTCTCTGATTGATTGTTATGAGTGGGAGGCAGGTTTAGTAATGTCTACTTGACGCTGGCATCAATCATCCATTGATTTTCTTTGGCAGGGATAGCTTAATCTTGTAGCTTATCGATTACTATCACCGCCTCACTCTTCATGGTGGCACTCAAATGACATTCAATGCGATTTTCCGAAAGTACTGGGTGATAAATGCTCGCCAACTGATATGTTCCGAGCTTATCCACTGTTTGATCTGTCGTCGTTACACTGCTCGGCAACAGACCCAGTTGATGGCTGACCTGCCAAGAGTCAGGGTGACTCCTTTCCCGGTATTTCAGAAGGTTAACGTAGATTACGCTGGACCTTTTCCTATTTGTCTGACAAAGTGTTGCGGAAAAGGCACACTTAAAGATTAAGTTGTCGTGTTTATTTGTATGGTCACACGTATCATGCACCTAGAAATTGTTGAGGATAATACTGCCGACTCTTTTATAGCAGCCTTTCAACAATTAACGTCTTGTCGCGGTCATCGTTCCAACCTATATAGTGATCAGGGAACAAATTTCGTAGGTGCAGATTTTTCGCTGAGAAGACTGTTAGAAAATCGTCACAAGAATAAATGCTTTGCTGATTCTCTCTGAGCACTGGGCACGCAATGGTACTTCAACCTATTGTCGGCTTCTCACTTTGAAGGTTTATGGGAAGCTGCCGTCAAGTCGTCAAGTTGACTGAATTTCATCTTAAGCGAGTCATTGGAGAGCAGATTCTCACCTTTGTTGAATTTTCAACTTTGTCGTGCAGGGTCGAGCACTACCAGAACTCGAGACCTCTGGCAACCTTGACCGACGTTTCCAATGATCTAGCCCCTCTGACTCCTGCTCATCTTTTAATGTTCAAACCGTCATATTCGATGCCAGAGTCAGACTTTACTTTCGAGAAATCATCGCCTTTACACTGGTGAAAGCTTCTCTCCTAAACTGTGCAATGCTTTTGAGGTAGATGGTCCGTGGAGTATCTCAGCTCTCTTCAAACTCTTGAAAAATAGGTCTCTCCTCAACGACCGATGCAAGTAGGGGACTTTGTTCTAATAAAAAACGAGTCCACTTTCCTCGGCAAGTGGCCCTGGCTAAAGTCGTAGACGTTTTTAAGGACCCTAAATCTCTATTGCAGGTTGTAAAGATCAAAACTAAAGACGTCCTTTTAACTAGATCCATCCATAAGTTAATATTGCTACGCACCATCTCCTAGATCAAATCAGTGGGCACTCGTTAAACCACTAAGATACCTAATCCTTAAATGATTAATAAACAAGTGTTAATATTTTGTTCACGGTCTTACTTCACCGTTCTTTACTTCAAATGATGATTCTCATTTTGCGATCTAATTTGACAATACAAATCGTATTTTAATTTCTACGAGTACACTAGAATAAAGTGTTTCAAATGAATTAATCATACTGTCAGTTGAAACCGTTCTACATTTATTTCTCATTATGTAATGATTACTATAGACATCAGCTAATTAAACGGGCTTATATCAATTAGTTTATAGGTTTTTTTGACTCTTAAAATCGTATTTTATTGATGTCTATTCACGCTGGCTTCTATACATCAAGTTGGGGAGCATGTTTAACATCAGCCTCGTTATACCTCATGCTTTGTGTCAGTGCTTGCGTCGAGAAAAACTAGAAAGCAAGATATAAGCCGAGAGCTCCGTACGTGTATTGTGTGGTTCAGGTGCGCATGCTCCGCCCTCAACTTCATGCCTAGCTCCGTTGCAGAGGTAGTCCGTTCGCCACGCTTGAGCAAGACGGTTCAGCAAAACTGCTGCCTCTCCGAGATTCGTGCTCTTTCGAGTTGGGTTGTGCTTGCTTCGGCTGTCACAACCAACGGTTTAGCTTTCTTGGTGCTTTTGTACACCAATACGTGCGTGGCTCATTGATTGTAAAAGAAGTCAACCTATCATTAGTTTTGTTATATAGAAGAAACAGTGGATTTGTTATCTTGCAATCTATTATTAATTCATAAGCTGTGACATTATTTCAACTACTCGAAAGTACAATATAATTGTGTTATGATTGCAACTTTTATGGTTTCTTTATTTAAAATAGATAACATTAAAGTATATATATGTGTGAGTGATTTATTCACTAGAAGAGACACAGTGTTTACCAGTGTCCTGTTCTCCACCTCCTTAACTCCATCTAGCTCAAGGAACAGTCAAATAATACAAATCACTCAAAGGTTCAATCCTGATAAGGGTGGCTTATCAAAAACGTGGCAATAACATTGTGTACTTTGACAGTCTTAGATATCTGCAGCTAGCTGCTAAATTAATGATATATTCGAAAATTAGAGAGGTAAAGTATAATCATCAGTGATATTAAAAACTTAACTTATACAGCTGTAGTCATATGTTTTTAAAGTTTTTTTTAAGACAACTGTAACTTTCTTACATGGACAGGCATTACTCGGTTACAGTTTGATAATCATGGAAAAAGCATTAACACTTAGACTCTCTGGTACTTTTTCTGTTTAAGAAGTACAACATTCTCCACCAATTAAATTATGGCCAAAACATAGCTACGTTCTAGACTTAGGAGAACTTCTATCATTCAACTTAATCCCAAATATCGAAGAGATTTGTAATGAATTTCATGTCAGCAATAAAGTTATTGTATTATTGATAGACAGTTTTTAGATTAACAATATTAGATCATTCTCAATCAAGGTATTACAATATAACTCTTGATATTCAGCCAAACACTAATACGCTTTAACGTATCATCAAGGGCAATCATATCATCGATTTTAGATTTGATGATTCTATAGGTCATGTTTTAAATTTTACTCAGGGAGTTGTGAGAAATGACACCATCAAAATTTTTGACTTACCTGTAGCTATTTTGAATACTGAATGCATTAAGAATTAAATGTAACATACAAGTGGGACTTACATAAATAGCTACGAAGTGCACACGATTTTTATTAATTTTTCCCAGCTGTATCACCAGGGTAAAAAATAATGAAAGTTACGTATTACGTTAAGTAGATCAGGATGCTAATTTAGTCAATTTTGGTTGAGACGTCATAACTATAAGATTGCACATGAAACTCTCTCCATAATCAGTATTATTCAAAATCAAACAACAATATTAACACTTACAATTTATAAAAAGTCTTAGTCTTATAATGAAAAGCTCTGTTGTAAAGTAAATTAGACATTTTTTGTTGTCTTCAAAATGGAGGAGATCCTAAGTATTGAGTCTTTAGTTGCACTTGACAAATCTATTGCGCACTATGAGATTAATGTTTATCAGCTGTATGCATCATAAATAATTGGTAACAGCGATGAAATTTGTTTTTCAATTCAATATTGAGATTGTGTCTTTCACCATCCAGAAGTTCTTAACACGTTTATGGACAGTTGGTTAACGCAGATGAAAATATGACAGTGACAAATATTGCATTGATAATTAACTCTGTTTGTTACGTATTTGAAGAAATAAGATACAAGATAAATAATTTCAAATGCTATGCTATATGGCAAATGCAAAAATGTTTCATTAATAATCTTAATGAAAAATTAGATATTGCTTCGTCCTCATAAATACAGACTGTGTTGACGTTGAAGAGAATGATGATAATCTTACTAATAATATCGGCTTGTTTAATATTCTACTTTCACTGAATATGATTTTAGGTTTTGCTGAAGACTATCATGAGATACTTGTTAATGTAAAACATGAGCTCATACTTACAACAGCAAGAAACGATATAAATGCTGTGTTGCAAACTTCAGTTAATAGCAATGTGGCTGATGCCACGGTAGAAGCAACATCAACAAAGGGTACCCCCCATTAAGCACAGCAAAATGCCCTAAATTGAATTTTTTCGTTTTAACAGTGTCAAACTGTTTTTAAGGGCTAAAAATAAAGGGTTAACTGGGTCTGCGACGAAAAAAATTTTTTCCCTTGCTAGGGACCATAAAAACCGTCGTTTTTACATTTCATTTCTTTTCTCGGCGTCTAAACATAAAAAAAATCTGAAAAATTCAACAGTATAGAAAATATTATTTCTTTTACATGGAATTTTTTTCAAGGTCATCCAAGTACAACATAACCTTAAAAAAAAAAATTTTCTAAGCTTTAGATTGCAATTTTGACTATGATCCAATAGAGGTGCAGGCGACGTCATTTATCCATCTTGTAGAGCAAGAAAAAACACAATTGTCACGTACTATTTGAAATTTTTTTAATTGGTGCGACATAACCTAAAATTCGAAAAACCGATTGATTTTACGTTTTTCGGCTACTTAAGAGTCTCCTTTAATTTTAATCGGAATTCTAATATCCTCAGTAAATTTTGAAAAGAGAATAACTTAAAAAAAAATGCGTTACATTGGAAAAAATTTTTTTTTCTAACCTTCACAAAATGGTAAATTACAAAAAAAAACGACTATTTGCTTCTTATCTTGGGTTCTTACAATCCAAAGAATTTAAAAAAACTTATGTGTATAGAAAATGTAAATTCTCTTGCGTAGAATTTTTTTCCAAGGTTACCCACGGTCGACATAACCTCTAAAAAAATTTTTTAACCTTTGAAACGCGATTTTGACCATGATCCAATAAAAGTGCAGGCAAGAAGGTATTTTCATATTTTAGAGCTGGAAAAATATAACTTTAATATATTTTTTCATATTTTTGTAGGTGGTGGAACTAACCTCAAAATCCTAAAAAACCGTTATTTTCACCTGATTTCAGTATGTAATCTATTTTATCGGTTTTTAAAAGACTGATTCTTGATGGATTTATGTTTTTGCGACAAATTGTACTTTTTCAAATTTTTCAGAGTTTTTCAAGTGGTAGAACTAACCTCAAAACCCAAAACAAACGATAGTTTTAATTAATTTAGCTTAACAATGTAAGATGTAAAAATGATCATATTTTTTATGAGAAAAGAAATGTTTTTTTAATTTAGATATCTGAAAACTTCTCATATATGTACTAAATACTTTTTTATTTTATTTCAGCCTTAAAAAATACGAATTCATTTTTATATTCATTTTAAGAAATTGTATTTCTACTCTAATATGAAAAATTGACGTGAAAATTATAAAAATATTAGGTTAAAGCATAGAGTATGACTTATTTTTACTTGAGTAGATGATTTTCACAGGACCCGAAGTTGAATTTGCAAAAGCGAAGCAGCTGGCTGGTAAAAAAATCCTTATGGCATCATATCATTCACAAAAGTGTTTAACATGATGAAATCGTGTTAAGTACGTAACTGATAGTCCAGACCATTGATCACGAGCACTGCACTCTATTGGCACAGAAATAAATAAATTCAAACCTAAAAAGCAAGATATACTTATTTTCTTACATGACAGATCCATAGATCACTGTATACAAATACACACACCCACACTCTTTCTCTCTCCCTCCCTCTTTCTCTCTCTCTCTCTCTCTCTCTCTCTCTCTCACTGTTTGTTCTAAAAGAGAGACTACAGAGTGCAGATTACTTTAACATATAAAAAGTTTTTAACTATGAAAAATCTTTTGAAAAACCGAGTCCACTAAATGGCAAACTTAGGGCGTAACCTGTACTTACGTTCTTCGTGAAACCCGACTTAACTATTGTTTCATAAAGGGCCCTGCTTATTTACTCTGGACATGTCGATGATAAAAATAGTTACATGAATTGCAAGTTCATCTGAAAGTAAAGAAGTAATGTGAAAGCTAGTCAATATAAATATATGTAAATATAAGTGTTCTGTTTTATGTTCATCTTAGACTGTACATAAATACGAATGTTTTTATCAGTACGTACGCAACGGTTATTGCCACTCAAAATTTTTTTCCGTGTATGTGCGAGAGAGAAAGCTGCAAGAAGGCCCCCTATTAATACATGTCTAATCATATATACAGGTATAGTACTACAAGTTTCTCAGGAGGCCTTCTCGCAGCTTTTTCTCTCGCACGTGGCAGTATCGCACAGTACAGAGTAAGATGGGGATCGCTTACAATATTTTAATACCTCTATGGTTCGTACGTACAAGCGGATGAATTATATGTTCCAAATATTTCGTTTTACTATGCTATATAGCTATACGGTTTTGGGGGGATTTGTAAGAACGGGAACGTACAAAAAGTGAATATTGTCATGTGTCATAGGCAATACCGCAAATGTTATGTAACAAAAAAAAAAAGTATGCTAGAATAAATTAGAAACGTTTTTTTGAGTTTTGTGGTTAGTTCTACCACTTGAAAAACTTTGAAAAATTTTAAAAAGTACAATTTGTCGCAAAAACATAAATCCATCAAGAATCAGTCTTTTAAAAACCGATAAAATAGATTAGATACTGAAATCAGGTGAAAATAATAACGAAAAAAAACTTATGTGTATAGAAAATGTAAATTCTACGCAAGAGAATTTACATTTTCTATACACATAAGTTTTTTTAAATTCTTTGGATTGTAAGAACCCAAGATAAGAAACAAATAGTCGTTTATTTTTTGTAATTTTTCATTTTGTGAAGGTTAGAAAAAAAAATTTTTCCAATGTAACGCATTTTTTTAAGTTATATTCTCTGCAAAATTGACTAAAAATATTAGAACTTCGATTAAAATTACAGGAGGCTCTTAAGTAGCCGAAAAACGTAAAATCAATCGGTTTTTCGAATTTTAGGTTATGTCGCACCAATTAAAAAAATTTTAAATAATACGTGAAAGTTGTGTTTTTTCTTGCTCTACAATAGATTAATGACGTCACCTGCACCTCTATTGAATCATAGTCAAAATTGCGATCTAAAGCTTAGAAAATTTTTTTTAGGTTATGTTGTACTTGAATGACCTTGAAAAAAATTTCATATAAAAGAAATAATATTTAATGTACTGCTTAATTTTTTCAGATTTTTTTTATGCTTAGACGCCGAGAAAAGAAATGAAATTTAAGAACCACGGTTTTTATGGTCCCTAGCAAGGGAAAAAATTTTTTTGGTCTCGGACCCAGTTGACCCTTTATTTTTAGCCCTTAATACAGTTTGACACTGTTAAAACGAAAAAATTCAATTTAGGGCATTCTGCTGTGCTTAATGGGGGGGACCCTTTCGAATTAGTAATATTAATGAATGGCTTATAACATATGTAGTGATGTCAGGTTCTTATAAAATTGGACTATTAAATTATCTACAAAAAGCCAAGTTATGAATAATGAGTTTTTAAGCTTACCAATATATGAGCATCTTCTTTTACCTAGCACATTAGAATATGCATATACAGTTAAAAATCTTATCAGTTGAAGAAACCACGCAACATAATTGTAATCTTTCAAATTAATGATTAAATCAAAAAGATGTAAGAACTAGTATTTTTGATCACTGCAATATAAGAAATGTGTAACTCTATTTATATTCATAATGTTATTCTTATAATAATCTTTATTTTAATATAATGCGTAACCAGTACGCATCGCTAAACAATACGTATGCTAATTTTTCAAAATTTGTAGTATACCAAAGATTGTGCACCTTCACTAGGCAAATGTCACTCTCTCAATCAAATACCTTTGATCATCCTCGCTTGCTCCGAACAATGCAAGATATTAAACTAGTGGACAGTGGGTGCTTGGATACCCAAGTATTAGGTTATGCTTCTATGTAATTATATGGCAGAAAATATTATTATAAATATAAACATACCTTCTGTAAAATGATATCATGTACGAAGGTGGTGCAACTATCGTTGGAATCATCATACGTATGTGTATTGGGTGTAGTTTTATTTAATATTTTAATATTTTATAAATGAACAATTATAAGCGTTACATTATGGCACAATGCAACATAAACTATATGTAGGCTGGCCACTATAGAATTATGCACTTTCATCCAATCTTCCGAAGATTTTAAAAGAACTTTCTACCGTCAACGCTTGTTACATCTCTAATATTACACTAAAATATATTACATACGCTCACACATTTATTCCCACTTCATAATTAACACCCAAAATAGACTAAATCTAAAAAATTAGGATAAATCATCCAGTATTACTTCTTTCTTTAATAGGGTAGTATTATATGCCAGTGAATGTTTCTTTCGGACATTAATCACATATAGGTTTTTTTGACAAATGTTCAAACATTAATTATGTATTTAAAATAGCAAAAAAAAAAACAACAACAAAAAATGCAGCAAGTTTAATAGTACCTTTTTTAAGTGTTTTTTTTCCAAAAATCTCAATTTAACATGCAGTAGCATTATAAGAAAATCACGTAACCATAGCATTCATACGATCCATAGGAGTTTTCAAATTTTTTTAGTACAAAAGATTAATTTCAGATAAACATAAACAACTTTTAAAAAGATCCATTAGTTGATGTTTTCATAACACAAAGAGTGAAGTATGCGTGAAAGTGCGTATGTAAGTCTTACTAATATAAAAAGCAAAGTCGCTGAAACCGTTGTGATCACTAACCGCAAAAATTACTGAACCAATTTTTCTGAAATTTTGCATACTGATTCTTGATGATTCCAGGATGGTTTTCGCATAGTTTTTTCTTGAAAAAGTTAATAACAATAGCTATTTATAAGCGCAAAGTTTTTTTTTTAAAATTCAGCTTTGTACTTTAGATTAGTAGGATCCGCTAGGTGGCGTTGAAATAAAATTAAAGCTACCCACAATCAAAGAATGTAAAAAGTGGTTATAAGATGACCCAACGAGTTGTCAGTTATCAGAGTCGTTCATTGGCAGTATACCAAAAACAGAGTCTTTAGTCGTGCAGGTAGGCATCCCGGCTACATATGACACTCTTCTCTTGTAGGTTAGCGAAATAAACCGGTTGCACCCCAGATAGCCAAGATAACCGACTGCCACGGAAGAATAAGCATTTGGAATGTCAACGTCTCCAGAAAAATATAGGAGACATGTCTAGCCAGAACACAACACAACCTGCTCCAATACTTTAGAGTTTTGTGGCCATTCAAACATCTGGCCTGGTGCCGTCAGAGAATTTTCTACTTTAAATGCAAGCCAGAGAATATAGCCCTGAAGAGTACGGTCCGCCCTAACGGCCTTCTTGTTAGTGGTCGTCCCAACGGCACACGTACAGAGAAGGTATTCCCCAGGCTCATTTTCCCAACTAACGATGAGCGGTTCGTTATCCGGGGAACGATCTTAAGATGATATATTCTTTGATCAGCGGCGTACCTCCCTCCAGCGTGGTCTCCGTATGTGGAGACTCTGAGGGTAAGAGTCAAGCTACCTGTAGCCGGCTCTATCATCAAGAATAATAATGAGGAATGGCTGGAAGTATCACCACTGGCCCTTTTTAGGGCCATTATAAGAATTTACGTTCCCTACTTAACTATAAATCTCACTGATTCTTTTAAAAGCCACTTGCATTTTTACTACCATTTCTGGAAACGATTCGTCGTTAGATAAAAACCTATGTCAAGCTGGCCACTATTAAACCAAGTCAGTCATTCACTGGCAGACGTCAAGAACGGAGTTGTTTATCACACGGCTGGAAAACTAGGAATGATCGATCCTCTCCAAGGTCTGTGCTGGAGGAACCTAACAGCTATGAAGGGAAAATAACCTTGAGCCAACGGGACAGTCTCCAATGAGAAAGTATCACGAGCCAATCTCTCCACCTTAGATCACTAATACAACTGAGCCTTCAAAAAAAAGGTGCCTTAGACACCAACGTCTATGACGTTATACCGGAAGACGTTGGGAAAGAACTCTACGACAAGCTCCAAAACTTTAAACGTTGTAGTTTTCTTTCCGATCAGTGCGGTGCTGCAACAACAGGCCAGAGAAGATCACTCTGAGGTATAGAGGCAATCACGTTTGCTGGAAAGTTCAGTCAAGAAAGAGTTTACTGAAGAAGCTATCCAGCCCTTTTCAGGGTTATCAGATGTCAAACTACCTTGCCAACAAATATTTTACAACCTAATAAAGTTGAAAAAAGTAGCTTTTAGGGCTTACAAAAGTCTTTACTATGCCAAAAGTCGCAAGAAGTCAAATTGGAAGGAAAACTTCAAATGCATCTAATGAATACAATTTTAGGCGTTAAGAAATTGATACAGAAGATCTATCGATATTGCAAAAGCAGCATCAAAATCGATAAATAAAGAATTTATTAAGTGAGAGATAAGCTTTTTACTATAACTCTCATAAGAATCTTTTGAATTTTCCAGACTCTCAAGTAGGTAAAATATGTATTTGTTTTTCAGTAGAGACAAAAAATGTAGAAATTAAGCTTCAGAACTTTGTTGCTGTGGTAATAAAGTTGTGAGATCAAGAAAAAATTTTTTTAACTATGAATTTTTTCTGAGTTTTAAATCTTTACAGCCTATACTGTAACTCAGGGCTAAAAAAATAGCCCTGTTTATAGATTACACGGGAGAAACTGTAAATCGATGGATTTTGAGGGCCAACGATTATTTTATGGCATAAGGAATGCATGGTCCTTTTCAACATAATCTTGTTTTCTTCACTTTTTACCGATCTTCACTTGACCAAAAAAGTGTATGGATTTTGAACAGATATGTTTTTAATAAAAATATTTTTGTTCTGGGACGTATCAGAAATAGATGTCAAATTTTTAACTGAAAACATTTAACATTACATATCAACACACTAGGGTTTTCCATTAAATGAGTTACCGTTACTTAGACACTTAGTAACAAACGTGTCAATATTTGACGGTGACCCCGTTAAGTTACCTCTATTCGAACAAATGGTAAAAATGGTGTCATGGACTGTAGGCCCTTTGTATGAAAAATTTTTTATAGGTTCGCTGGCAAATAAATTTTAAGACAAGGCAGTCAAATTCATACCACACCTAGCACAGTTCTTTTCTGTAGACGAGTTTTTAGTAGAACTGAAAAATAGATACAGCAGCATCAGTAGTGTCGATATATTATTGTTAAAATTAAAAGTAATCAAACAATACAGAGGCGGACTAGTAAAAGATTACAGCAGCTGCGTGCAAAAAACGTACGATAGAATAATAGCTCTATATTATTTGGACATGACACTACTTCCTTATCACCGACGGACGTTGAAAGAAAGTACTTAAAAAGAAGCCATAAAACAATACACATACGAAATACAAGCGCCTTATAACTACAAGGTAACATGCCTTAATCCAAAAACATTAGGTGAAGCCACTGTAGCCACTTTGAAAATGGAAAGTGATCCAAGCCCCCGTGAAATAATGCCAGCACGAATCAAGGCTCAAGTTTGCCTAGCAAGAATAGAGGAGAGAGATACAAATGACCAGGTGTGCAATCACGAGCAGGCAGAAGTACGCGACATGACAGATAAAAACAAAATAACGGGGGATTACCAATTTTGCTCGTACTGCAATGAATACGGAAAACATGCTACAAAATCATGTAAGAAACTGGTAGCAGACACAAAAAAATAGATGATTTAAAATCCAGATATAAAAGCGAGTAATACATCAAAACAAGTAACACAGAATGTGCAAAATATACAAGACAAAAAATGCGCTTACTGCAAATGCAGAGGATACGATACAAGCGAATGTCACACATTAGTGAAAGACGCAGACAATGGAAAATTAAATAAGAGCGACGGGTAAGGACAATACAACATTGATAATCATAGTTATACAGAAGAAAATTTTACTTATCGGAATAATTATAATTATCCTCCTTATACTAATAATCCGAAGTACAGCCACGCTTATAGTAGGAACCCCTATAATAATGCGGGTTATAACAGATATAATAATAACTACAACAGGAATACTGATCATCCAGGAAGTAATAACAACGGTTACAACAACCAAGATAGTAACTACAGTAATTATAGAGGTAATTATAATTATAATAGAAATTATAATAGAAGTAAAAATCATAACGACAGAGGCCCCCCGAATAAAACAAATGATGCACCTGATGAAAGAATATTTACTCATAGTACGGAGCATTTAAACTCGCACGACGCTCGACGTGCTTCCCAAACACCGAGCGGGCCCTGAGAATAAAAAGAGAGATAGAGCATAATAATGAGACAGAGAAAGCCAAGAGAGAGAAGGGGCCAACAGAATCAGCCAAAATACATATCGGAGAAGCAGATCCCGAGCAGGCTCTTCAAATGGCTGGAAATGTTCACAAAGAAAGAAAATCTCAAATGGAACTTATGACTAGAAGCCTTTTAGCTGGCAAAGAAAACATCAATGAAAACACGAATCTACCGCTCTGCAAGGTAGGTATATTAAGTACTGGAAGTACACCACCATCAGTAATATTAGGCGAAGTAATCAGCTGCAATTACATAGCGCAAATTTTTAAGTGGATACTAGTGCCAAAGTATCAATTATGAAGGAATGCTGTCTCACTACAAACATGCGTATAGAAAGCAAAGAAAAAGTCCTAATAACTGGCGTCATACAGAGCACGCTGCACGTTAGGGACGACTAAAATAACTCTTAACGGTATCATAATTACTCTGCACATAGTCCCAGACACCTTTCTGATAGAGATGGAAGGCATTATTGGCTGGGACGCTTTTAAGTTATGTAATGGCCTCATAAGTGCCAAAAAAAATTATTTAGAATTATATGACATCAGAATCCCACTATTAAAACCAGAATATTTTTAAATACCCATAAAGTCAAGTAAAATAATATTTACGCGCATAAAAGATAATAGCAGCTTCATACGAGTCAGCTGGTTCCCTCTACAAAACATAAAAGAGGGAATCATATTCGGTAATTTTAAAGGAGAAAATGAAAACTCCTTAGTACATGCGAAAATAATAAATATAATAGATAAAACAAAATGAGGTACTAATACTAAAAGTAAATATTTTTGAATGGGAAAATGAAGATACCACAGTAATAAGGAAGAAGAGTTATTAGTAGTTAAGATAGGAACAATTTTACCAATAATATTAAATATCCCGGAGATAATAAAAAATTGGATATAGCGGCACAAGTAAACAAAATATTGGAAATCGGTGATACATTAGGCTGCAACACGGAAGAATTAGACTACATCCCAGATCTCATAGAATATAATTCTTTCATATTTCGCCTTGACGGCGAGCTACTCAAGGCTACAAACGTACTTAAGCATCGAATAATAACATCAACAGAGAAGCCAATTATTGCAAAAGGAGTACGGTATCCAATAAAACTTAAGGAACAGAAGGAGATAGAAATAGACAAGCTATTGCAGCAACAAACAATCAAACCATCGACATCCCCATATAACTCAAATATTTGGATAGTCCCGAAATACGTGGTACCAAACGAGGAAAGACGCTTGAGTATCGTAACAGACCTCCGGCTATTAAACGACATAATAGTTGGTACGTGCTATCCGTAGCTATTCCCGAATGAAATTTTGGAAAACTTGGCTGCTGCAAAATATATAACCGTGGTAGATTTGAAGAGCAGATTTTTTCAAGTGGTAATTCACAAGAGTGATGCTCATATAACAGCGTTCTCAGGATCAAACAAACACTACCAATACAAGCGAATCCTAAAGGGATGCATAGACTTCCCAAGCACATTTATGTGAGTGATAACATTAGCACTAGCTGGCCTACGGTATCCAATAAAACTAAAGGCCTACAAGGACGTGAAAAAGCAGTACACATGGATGACATCATGGTATTTGCAGAAAGCGTAACATGGGAAAAGGTTCAAAAGGCTCTTAAAATGGTAAGTCAAGGCAAACCTCACAATAGAACCGAGAAAATGCTAATTTTTTAGAAAGGAAGCAAAAGTGCTCAGACATAATGTAGGCAATAGCCACATCAAAGCTAATCCAGAAAAAAAAGCAGTAAGAAATTTTCCTAAACCAACAAATGGGAGGAAAATGAAACGATTCCTCGGGTTAGAAGGGTACTATCGACGCTTCATCAAAGATAACGCAAAAATAGCCAACCGCTCTCAAAACTTGGAAGAAAAACAGCCAAATTCAAATGGACGAAAGAACAAGAACATGCGTTTATAAAACTAAAAGACGCTCTGTGCAGAGAACTAGTACTTAAAGCTCCAGATATTGTAACAACCGACATATTTAACTACGCCATTGGAGCAATTTTAAGCCAAAAAGAGATAGGCAAAGATCAACCAAATACATGTTCAGATATTTAAAAGGTAGTGAATTACGATATCCAACATACAATAAGGAATTGTTGGCAATTGTGTACGCCAAAGAGCAATTTAGGCCATATTTATTCGGTCGTAAATTTACAGTCGTAATGGACCATGAACTGCTCCAGCACTTTCACACATCAAAGAAATCGGACTCAAGATTCACAAGACTGCAAGCAGAACTCTAGGGATATGAGTTTAACATTGTTTACAGACCTGGACAGAAAAATAAGGCACCGGATGCTCTTTCTCGCTATCCAGTACTAAAAAAAGGAGAGAAAAATCCAGAACTACCTTGCCAGGAGCTGTATGAGCTTGCAAAAAAACAGGAAAGAGACCATCAGAAAGACGTCAACGCACCACCAGCACGACTTTACAAGATGCATACAAGAAGACAGAGAAATCTGATACTAAAGAATAAGAAAGACAAAAGAGAAGCATCTGACTCAGATGAGTCAGAGGAGAAGGTAATTAAAAAGAAACCCAGGAGACCTAGTGCAAGTGAAAACATATCAAGCACAAGCAGCTACAGTGATAGAGATACAGAACCAGAATCGGAGATAACAGAAAAACCAAAAGATAAGAGAGAAAAAGATAATCTTGCAGTGGTAAACGACAAAGAGGAACTTTTGTTGCGAGGGTCAGTGGATGATAAACTATTGTACATGCGCAAGGAAAAAACATGGAAAAAAAAAAATAAAAACGACGAGCACACCATTTATAAACAAGGGTATAGCAAAAGAAAATACAACACAGAACTCGTACGCGTTTATTGGATACACTACATAGAAAAATCTTAGATTTTTCTGACACTGCCAAGCAGCCACACAACCCAAAGGAAATTATTATTGCACGTTGCGATACCCTGATAGATGAGCGGGGGACGAAAATGACCAGGCCAAGTTGAACGGCACTGAAGGGGCACAAAATTAAGTGACCATCATATACACAACCACCCGACGGCGAAAACAATAACCATAATAGTAATGGAGGCCTAATTACCAATTTGAAGTCAATACTTAATGAAAATAAACCAATCGACTTCAAGCAAATGTCTCAATCAACGTTGAAAAGAAAGACATTAGGGGGAAAGAGGCCCATAAAAATCAATTTATGGGAAAGCGATGATGCACTAATCGTGATGGACGACAAAAAAGATACGAAGACTCGAATATCGGAAACTCAATGTGCAGAACCCCACAAACAGCTAAGAATGAGCGATTTCCCTAGAGACGGATGCTGTCTGTTTTAGTGCCTAATACTCCTGTATGAGTTGGCAGAATCCACAGACGATCTAAGAGAAGTACTACATAGGTTGGAATAAATAAACAAATGTAAAGACCCAAAAAGAACCGAACATATACTCAATAACAGTCACGAACTCGGCGACGAGGAATGCGCTTTTATATTCTTACAACAGTATAAAGCAAATGCATACATACACCTACAAGTGTCACCCCATACGGTAGTATACTAACACTTGATAAGGGGGAATGACGCGGAATTCAAACACATGCACTTTGAAGACCAACATTTTCAACCTTTCATCAAGGATGCTGGTAGTGACCCCTCACCTATAGCTAATAATAAAAATCAAAACAATGACCCCAACAAACTGAATACAAGATATTTATTGGAGGCAGAAATGGTTTACGTAGTGAAAGAGCCACCGAAAGGTAAAGATGATTCGCAATACGACGGTACTCTCTAATGAGAAGACATACTCCAATAATCCTAGAATTAATTCATAGGTCAAACATACGTATTATAAATGGTAAAATACAAAAAATATATGTACGTATAGGCTGAGATGTACATGTAAATTTAAATAAATTTATACTAGAGGTACACAAAAAAGGTAATGTGAAATTAGCAAACGAAAAGAATATAAACAAATAACAATCTCTTTTTGTAACCCATTGACATCATTATTGTATAAGCAAAACTGATTTTAGCAATTATTGTTAGCTAGAGAGGAGCATAGATGAATGAAAGTAAAATAAATTAAGCAATCGCAAAAAAAAAGTTGATTTTTTAACAGGTCCACAAGCTCACGTCAAGTATGAGGATTGGAACCTTCATTTCTTCCCCCTTCCGTCGTCCTCCATTAAAAAGAATCCTACTCCTTCCGTCATAATCCGCTGATAACCAGGACGCCTCAGATGACGCACAGTCATCACGAGATATCGAATCGACTGCCACATCCAAAGCAACGAACAGACTGTTCACATGTTACAACTGTGTAACAACATTGCGCAACAGTGCACGTGAGCTGCTCCTACAAAATTGCGTCCATAAGGACGGCACACAGAGATTCTTCCAGCGCGAGGAGTCATGTTGTAACACGAATGGTGTTGAAGCTCAGCTTTGAGAACTCATTCAGTCGTGCGAATACCTTAGAAGGTGCCCTTTCTCTAGATATAAGAGAGAAAAAATAGGAGCTTTGTTTTTAAAAGTAAAAATAGCGAAAAAACAGCAAACAAAATTAGCAAATGCGTCGACGGCGTCGAGAGTAGAAGTCAACAAAAAATACCCATATAGTTCTTTTCGTAAATCTAACCCCATAAGAGAAAAGAGAATAAAGGTAGCAGGATAACATAGTATTAGAAAATGTAAGGATGAAAACTATTAGAAAAATTTACGAAATAGGCCAAAACGTAAATGCAAAATACACCGTCATAAAATGATTTTTTTTTTTATGTGAAACATCTTATGGTGGACAGTGAACAGTCGCGTAAGGGGAGATATTCAACGAAAAGTCTGGTCTGCTCCTCCGTTGCTATTCACCCCGCCACTGAGCACTTCTCTCTCTCCCTCTCTCTCTCTCTCTCTAAATATACACTCGTGGTTGAACTTGTACATCTATATATATGTATTTATGGTATCTATAACTATGTTGTGTATATATAGCTTTTTTCATTTTAAAGTGTACCATTGCGTACTTACTGTATATTACATATATATAGCTGTATAGAAGTGTACACACACACACGCACATGTAATTAAATACCATACATTTTATGCATATAGCGTATACATATATTTATATATAAGAATACAAGTGAGCATATAGTATACAAATATATTTGTGTTCAAAAAAATTTTCAAATTTTTCTGACTCTGAGAATCAAACCCTCAAACTTCAGATTGGTAGTCAGGGACCATATCCATTATGCTACGCATCATACAGATTTGATTTCTGTTCTTACTACCTATGGATACCAACCGAGAAACTTTTGAATTAGTAAATTGATCGATAGTTCGGCAGTTTTTATATAACATGTAATTCAGCCCACCAATTGCGAATAAAAGAGTTATAATTATTTTTAAGTAGTCAAATGAAGTTAAAATCGTATTTTGAAGTTCGTTTTGCTTATATCTCATCACGTCATAAAATACAAAAAAAATAAAAATATCAGTGTTTAGAAAGAAACATTTTCTAATGATAAGCACTTTTCTTTGTATTTCGACAAGATTAAAATGTTGAGAAAAATAATGAAAAATGCATTCTGGCAGTACCTGTGAGAGTAAGTGCGATAAGAAGAGCCATTTATCGTCTGCTGTCACGCTCTCTCTTTCTCTCAATTAAACTCATACAGATATACCTATAGGCCTTTTTTATTGCTTTCGTCAATATTTTGCGCTGGTAGACAACGATAAATTAATTTAAAGATTATAGTATTATTTTTTCATTATTTAAAAAAAATTGCTTCTTGGTAAACACGATTATTTAAAAATTTAAAAATTTCACCATGATTCAAAGTTTTTCCAGGATCTTTAAACTCTGTTCATTCAAACTCATGCATGTTAACCTGTTTTCGGTAAAGAGCTAACGAAGCTGGCGCACGTGCACAATTACGCACAGGTATCCGAAAAGAGACAGAGAGGAGAGAGGCAAAGAAAGTAATACACATGAATGTACTGTTAAACATATGTATGTACCTATGTGTTGGTAGGTGGTTCAGATACTCTTTGCCGTGTATTGTTGTTCTTTTTAGTTTTCTTTTTTTATATGTTCATGAATACAAAAAATTTTAACATCATTTTTTTATTTGTTTTTTCCTAACCTATAACATTCACTGACAAAAATTCATATTCATGAATAAACGGTCTTTTCAATGTGAAAATATTAAATTAAAATTATTTAGGGTATGAAAAATAAATACTTTTTTATTATAGACTATTAAATATTACCGATATTAATAACGTATTCTTTGATTTTTCACATCTTTCGGCGGTCCCGAGACCCACATCTGTTTTTATTCATACCTCCAGGCTTGTCTCGACCAAAAACATAAGTGAAATGTAAGGCAACCGATTATTAAATTATCTGACTCTACAGTGTTCTCGAATATGTTAGATGACCCCGCAGGCTAGATGGGGCTCATAATATCTAACCGACTATTCACAAACTCAAGAAGCGTTTTATATGCGCACGTAAATCCGATGCAAAATAAGGGATAACGTAATGAAACATATTCATGATTGAGAATTTTTTACAACTAAGAAAAAATACTCACATTGACAAAAATACTAAAATAAATTACAATAATTATACAAAAAAAAGGAAAGCAAGAGAATTAAAAGATACATTTTTTCGTACATTTTCGAAATTTTTTCGTACATTGATTGTGCTTTTTTCTTTGATTATTTCCCTTATGTTTATGCAATATTGGTGCACGTTGCTTTTTCAAAACTCGTTTCCTCATGCCCATCGTTTCATTTTTCATTGAATTACTAATAGATAAGTTATTGAATAATTCGAAATAATAGTTTTTACATTTTGTTGATTCCTAAGTACCTTGTTGAATAAATAAGTGAACCACTGATATATTTGCACTTTTCACCCTGCCCAGCCTTACAAGAACAAACGCATTCAACACAATTTTCTGAGTCTTTTTTTATAATATTGACAGTTGATTCGTGTAGTGTGCCAAACATATAACTGGACCTTAAACATAAAACGATCAAATATGTCTGTTCTAAGCTTTCCAATGTGACCCCGCAATATATCAGGTGACTGTTATTCATAATATTTTCATCCTCTTAGTACTTTCACACCCCATTTACTGCATATTTAAGTAAACCACTAACATTTAAATAGTAATTACAAATTACTAAGTCTACGACAACTTTAAACAGACACCCGCCACAGGTTCGGGTTCCTGTAAGATTCAATAAAGGGGCGTCACCAGTTGGTTAACACAGCGAATTCGGAAAAGTCCATTTGGAAATAATTCCCACATGGTTAGGAGTGTTTCAGCACTGAGAGAAACCTAGCGCGTGATCCATCCTTAAGGTGGCGCGGTTGAGCTGCCGCTTGTTTGGAACGCCCGGGACACCAGACTAGCGCGTCAGCTGCACCACTAGACTGGCTTGAGCGTTGAGCTGTTAGGCCAGCGCAAGTACTGCATCATACAGTGTACCATACGTTAAGCATGAGAATAAACTCGTATCTATATTTATTCGTCGATCAAAATGCGATAAGTTTAAACGCATTATGACTCAGAAAGTCACTTTGTTTCATTTTCCATTTTGAAAAACTTGTTCATTTTAATCAAAAATTTGAATTAAAATATTTTTTATAAATACTACCACTTTTATCATAAAAAAACAAATATTCCAGCATACGGTGACTGAAAACAAAAAGAACATTTTTTCCTTATTATTGTAGCCAGTATACTGTTTAAACAAACTTTTCACTATATCTTAAATCCCCTGTCAACCCGGCAATACATACTAAACGATTTATGAATATAGTTAATATAGGTGAAAGTTGTTAATTTTTTTAAATTAAACTTACTTCCATTATTTCATTTAAATAAAGGCAAGAGAAGAATATCACTTATATTATACTAATATAAATGTACTGTATAATAAAAATAAGGTTATGAGAGTTAAAAAAAAGGTCATTTACCATGACACCACTTCATGAAGTCATCGGAATATGGTGTATATCTTTGAAAGAAGTGGTCCATCCTTCATTCAACGTACATCCGCAATAAATACTGAAGCACTATACGTTACATGAAATAGTTATAAAAAGAGTAAGTATTTATATACAGGTTGCTGTACCATATACCAAGTGCTGTACCGTATGTTGGACTGGCTGACGGACTATAGACACATTTGATAGCTGCACTATATAAAGTACGTAATGACGATCCACACTGGACGCTCAGTCGGCCCAAGTGGTGCAGTTGATGCGCCACTGATATAGTCAAGGGCTGCTTGGTTAATTCGCGCAACGGCTGTACTTGTGGAGCAGCAGACGCGCGAGTTTTTTTTCAGTGAGACAACACAACTCGTCTGTTAGTACGAGTTTTGGAAGAAAAGTTTGCTCATTAGTACGACTTGATATAGAACAGATTTAGTTTAATTTAGTTAATAAAGATTTGTCGAAAAAAGATCACAATTATAGTTACGCTTTTTACATCCATTATTTATGTGATTGTGGGAGAAAAATCATCAGTTTCGAGTAAAAAAAACAGTGCTTCATAATGCCTTAGCAATAAAATTTACATAAGAAAATCTGTGTTGAATCAAAACTCTTTGCATTCTTGATTGGCTTATCTTTGCAAGAACCGTACAGTTAGTTTTTTATTATTAATTTGACATCTTCCGGAATAGAATAGATTTCTTTAGTCTTGGGAACACTTTTCCTTAAAACAAAATAGCTTATTTACCTCTTTAAATAAAAGATTTAGATGCTTTCACTTAACGTTGACTATCTCTCTAGTTTCTGTACTATTAGATGATTTTAATTATTTAAGAATCAAAAATGAAGCCCGGGGAATTAATTCAAGTAGCTTCAACATATTAAACACACGATAATGATTCAAAAGTCTTTTGTATATTATTGTTTGGTCATGTGTAAGTAATAACGCTTAAAAGCCAGAAGTTGCAAACTTCTAGGGCTGTTAACGTTTTAAAAAGATATTATTAATAAAAACTTTCATTTAAAACTGCCTTGTATTTCTTAGAAGTGACCAATGCGCAAGAAAGTTTAAATTTTTTTACTATTAATTTGTAATGATAAAAAATAATAGCAGCTACTTACTCCATCAAACCAATTTTCTTTTAGTGGCCATTGAATGAGGATCACAGAATGTAGGGATAGTAAATAAACAAACAAATGCTGCTTTATTTTAAAATGTAGGTAACTCTATTTCGTAATGAATACATGAGAATAACATAAGAGACACTCTTAAAGAAACTTTCATATACATTTATTAATAGTATTTGATAAAAAAAGATACTATTTAAATAGTTTGAAATAAAAAATTTGTTTTTTCTTTATTTTTTACAGAAAAAAAGTTGGAGTAACACTTGATAGTCAATTGAGGATCTTTTTTTACCATTACATATGATTATTGCTGGAAAAAAATTAATAGCAATAAAATAAGGACGGTTACAAGAAAGTTATTAATAAATTTGAGTAATCTAAGCTGTAGTAGCTCAAGATAAAATATATGTTGTAAGCATTATATAGTTAATAAATCTTACATGCGGTCTTATCAATTATGTAAAATTGTTGAGTTTCACTTGGATACAAAGCTTATCAGCACTTTTCTGCCATCATAATAACTACTAACAATAGTGTTTTCTAAGTATTATTCTTTTCTCACTTATACTTCATACATTGTCTTTGTTTATCAATTTTCATAAGTAATGTAACCATAGATAAATCATAATGCAGTTCTTACAATGTTGGGAGCTAGGATCTTATAATAACTATCAACCTGGAGTGAAAAAGTTCGTTCATGTAATTTTCCACTTGATTTATTTTGTGCTCAGTATTTCTTTGTTTGATTGGTAATAATAATTTTCTCTAGTTATTAGTAGTAAACGGTATTACAGTTTTATATAAAAGCGTCAAACAAAATCCATCATGTTCTTGTAACACCAGTAATACTGCTAATTGATTGTTTAGCTCTGCCTCCAATTTTTTTTACAATCATAAGAGTAACTTTACTTTTCAATGTAAGAATTTCCAAATGTTCCAAAACTCTGTAAATAAACATAGTTTCTCACGTTATTTTTTTTTTTTCTTTCTTTTTATACAATTAAAGTCAACCTTCAAACGATATAATACTACTTTCTGAAGTTCTGATAGGTAGATGAGCCCAAAAAAATATGGCTTCATGTTTCTACATTTAAAAAAAAGTTGTATGGTCAGATAGTTAATAGGTTATAAAAAATTCAATAAAATTATATCAAAAAATCATGATTACTATACTCCAAAGTATGAAATACTCTACTTAATTAAAACTAAATGATAACTATTTTCGCATAAATAATAGAGTATAACAGTCGCAAAACAGCGATCTAATATTTTTCTTGATAACCAATTTTCTAACAGCTTGTTTGCAAAAGATGCAATTCTAAAATATAGTTATGAATTTTACAAGTTTTCTCATTTTTTTCTACTACTATGATTAATTTTTAATTATTACTCTGAATCGGTAACTTTTATTTTTTATCATTTATTTCAATTTATCTTTAATAAACTACGCACTGCACCTGAAATTATGTTTTACAGGATTTAGGATCTCAAGTATTATTATGTTAATTAAAGAACTTACATTTTTAACTGCAGAATTTTAAATTTATCTACTTATACTAGATTCTGACGAAAAAATATATTTATAAAAAGTTAATAATATTCTTAATTCAATATGCATGTGTGTATATATATATATATATATGTATATACACGTGTACGTACAAAAGATTTAAGCATTATGTATATTATACTAATAATCAACTTATTTACTGAGCATTTGCATATTTTAAAATACTATATTTGCTACTCAGCATTTATAACTGCCAGTAAAGTTTTTAAATCTTATTTATATAAATTTTTCAAATGTTTTTTTTTTTGGACTCACTTCTTGTCTAGACTTAAAAAAATTAGGTATAACTACTTTAATAATAGTTTATGGAAATAAATATTTATAATTTTTAAAAATAACTTATTTGAGTACACTCATAAAAATAATCAAAGTTATTTTTAGAATCATATTAATTACAGCGATGGAGTTACACTAATCATAATAAAATTATAAAGATCAAAATTGTAAGACAATAATTTTTATAATAAGTTGAAGGAGATTTCTTAGAAGACCTTCAATTTGTTTAGATAGAATAATTTTTTTCGCCTATTGTAGAGAGACAATTTATGAAATTTAATCAAAATCAGGTAAACTTAGTATTTACAACGATTTTTTTATAAGTGTGCTCAGTATGGTATCCATCTTTACAAGAATTGTATGAAAAAAATAATGAATATTGCTGTTTGTATATCTACGAACCACTTTAAATACCAAATATCGTAGTTTTAATTCATTTTTATTTATACTTTTACTCGTAATACATTATAACTGATAACATAATAAGACTATTTTTAGTTAATACCACTTATTTTAAGTATGAATACGACGGCTTATATTCTTTAAAATATCAGTGGCATTTATTTACGTATTTTCAAGTATAAGAGTGGTCTAAAATTAAAAATATTTTAGATATTAGTAGAATTATTATTAAAACATTATGAAAAGTTGTATCTACTTTTATTAGATAATTAGCTTTACATAAAATAAGAGTTGTGGTTAGACAAAACTTACCATTGGGTAATTCAGCTTTTTTCCCCAATCTTCAAGGAACGTAATTTCTACAAGTGTTTGTGTTATTATTTAAAAAAATAATTTTTTCAACAATTAACTTTATTTTGCTTAGATGTAAGCATATAAACGTTGATCGATACTTACTGAGGAAAATTTTATGAATGTATTTCATTTTTAACAAAAATTTTTCTTTCCCGTTGTAATATAATTCATAAAATCAGGTGTTAAACATTTTTGTAATTGTATACTATTTTTTTGAAACCATAAATCCAATCCAGAAAGACTTTGTTCTTGTAAAATATTAGGTATTAAATACGTATATATAATAATATTTTACCAAATGGTTTCAAAAATAAGTATCACCAACGCAGCTAAATAAAATTGACTTGTACGATTATATAAATAATAATTTTTTTAAATATAGTAAACAGTTTTGACTCAAAGATAATTGAAAAAATCATTAACCTAATTATGTTGAAAGTTCATTTATTAATTTATAATGGTACACATTACGATAACGACTTTATGGTTTATAGTTATAATTTCTCATGTGTGAGTTTTAATCTAAAAAAGAAAACCAAGTTCATTTTTTAAATATAATTACCTTGAACTGATAATATACTAAAAGATTATCCAAGCTTTCATTTGATAAGTGAAAGTTCTCTAAATTATAAAATATTAGTTTTTTGCTTTGTTAACTCTTTGGATAGAAAGTCAGTCACTATTAGTTTTTACGAGAATATGTTGATGCTTTAAATTATAAGTATTGTTTGTCCAAATTCCTTTGAAACGGTTCTTCAAACTATTAGCTTAAGTGGTTTTTGTACATATATGCACACATACACACACGTATGAATACGAGTTGAATGCATAAAAATTAAATGAACGTATTCATCAATGCAAATTTGAGTATATTATGTTAACATGCTCAAGTGTGCTACTAGCTTCAAACAGTTTTAACTCACTTTGCGTAATGTTACACATTAAAGTATGTATTTTATCGTTACATTTAAAAAAAGAACTGTTTTAATCCGTTAAAGATGTTCTAGTAAGGAAATTATAGACACAAAAATATAAAGTCATACACATGACAGCGAGTTCAAAGTTTTGTAACACTTATACACTTCATTAAACTATTAAAATAAGATACTTAAATTTAAAGTGTGTTGATATCAAATTGTAGGCACAAAGTGACAATATTCGCCAATACCTTATCTTTAGAAAATACAATAGTTTGTGATTTATTGATGAAAAAAGTAATTACGTATAAGATTTATTACCTCAGATTTTTTGTACGAGAATCTTTATGAGTCACTTTAAAGTTAACGGACGCCATTTGCTCTCTTTTTTAACAAAAATTTTCATTGTGAGACTTACTATAAAAAATACTATGGCTCCTATACATTAAATAAATAATTCTATTTTGTGCAACGTTTAAAAAGAGATTAATTTATTCAATTATTTCCAGAATAAACGTTTGTACACTTATACTTTTTTTTTAATAAAACAAATATTTACTTTGTTGAATACATCTCATAATTTTTAATTACAATTTGTTTTATTTGGAAATAAGAAGGTACATTTTTTTGCAATAAGTGAATAAGCAATTATGTATACAGAATTTTTAAAATCAGTATTTGTTACATTTTTGAAAATCACTTTCATAATAAATAAATATGACTGACATAATCATGCTGATAAAAATTTTGAAATTAAAAATGCATAATCTCATGAATTGTGAGAAACAATTTGTATAAATTCCGTTTTTTAAAATACAGATTTAGCACTTGTAGTAAAATTTCTTTTTGTTAATATTTTTTCTGTAATTATATTTTGTCTATTTTTCACAAGAATGGATAAGAAAATGTTATTGTTTATGACTCGTAAATCAATATGACTGACAAAATAGATATTTTAAATTATTCAAAAATACAATTTCGATTTCTTATTGTGAGCTGGGGTTTCGTAATTTTATACATGCATTACCATGACAATAAAAAAATCTTAATTAAAAAAAAGTTCAATAAGTTTCGTAGTTATAGTGAGTTTTTACACTTACAAATATTTTTGTTATATTTAAAAAATTGCTAATTCCTTATGATCATTACAATCATATGACTGCTTTTTATGTGATAATTTTAATATCCCTAGATTTAGTATGAGCAAGTAACAGATAATGAGTGTTATCTTAATTGATTTTAATGTTAATAACTCTTTGAACATTGCACGTATAACTTTAAAGTGTCTTAGAAATTCACTGGGTATTCCAAAAAATATTGCGAATTTTTATAGCAAGTAGGTGGATTATCAAAAAATATTAGACATGTGTGATTTCTTTTTTTTTTACATGAATGAAAACAAAACAAACATGTTACACTTTTATTCGCTATGTGAATTTCTGCTAGCAACCACTGGCGCGGTGAGCACTCGGAAAAATTATACTGTACATAAAGTAGGCAAAAACCGTATAACTCAGTCTTCTAAGATCTTTAAGTCAAAGAATACTTTTAACTAACAGTATTAGTAGAAGTTGTAGATAAATTAAAAAGGAGCTTATGCAGTCATATTTGACAAGGATACATTCAGAATTTATAGTTTTATACATTATGATTCATCTAATTACAAAATTGCTTGCAGGACTTTAAACTGACATGCACTGCGCTTGCATAGCAGATGACAAAGATAATGCATCACGTTGTTTTACCATGTCACAATTACATATGACAATACTGTTGCCAATATTTTTATCAAATACAGTTATAGGGATTCCTTGTTTTTTAATCTATAACTGTTGCGCATATCTTAGCAGAAGATATAAGATATATCTCTTTTAGAATATATCTCTTTATGTACAGAAGGCCAGGGCAGGCCTTTTCTTGTTTCCAAATTTTGAGGCACTTAAATTTAGTTAGGTACCCCATAAGGTCGGTGGTGTTGGGAGAAGTGTACCAAAGCAGAAACTGTCGTTACCATGTGGGTAAGTTCTGTAAGTTACTACTTGCTTTGTCATAGTAGGTAAACCAACTGAAACGTAAAAAAAAACTCCTTTTGATCGTCCTTAATTATTTATTACCACACTTAATTTACCTAAATAATAATTATGACTTTTCTGTTCCCTCCTAAAGGTACGAATTGTGAACATGATGAGATGATAAATTTACTCAATTATTATTCGGAAGTTATTAATAAGAATAGGAAACAATAAGAAGTGACTCTCAATGGAGTTAAATCGAATATCAAGACCTGAGCTGGCCATGAGTATTTTAATGACAAAAAAAATAATTTTGATGACCAAAAAGAAATTTTTGCTTCGCAGGTCACTCCTTAATATAATGCTTATTTGGAAAATGTGCTATGAAGTATGTTGCTGGTTATCTTGTTTTTAAGTACAGAAAAAAATTTAATTGCAAATTTTATATGAACGCGTTTGCCAGAGATCACAAAAGTTTTTGAGATGCTTTTTTTACGTTTTTTCCGATCAAATAACGCAACTGAACCTCTGCTGAACTATTTTTTCAGTACATTACTTTTAATTTTCAACAATAAACTTTTCTGTAATATGACTTCAGAATTTATTATCAAAAATTTGATGAGCAAGTTAAATGAGGGAAAAAAATTCATCAGATGGTACAATTAAGTTTCCAAGCTCATTCTCTGAAATGCGTTCATATAAAATTTACAATTAAATGTATTTCTGTACTTTAAAACAAGATAACCAGCAATATACTTCATAGCACATTTTCCAAAGAAGCATTATGTTGAGGAGTGACCTGCGAAGCAAAAATTTCTTTTTGGTCATCAAAATTATTTTTTTTGTCATCAAAATACTCATGGCCAGCTCAGGTCTTGATATTCGATTTAACTCCAATTAGAGTCACTTCTTATTGTTTCCTATTCTTATTAATAACTTCCGAATAATAATTGAGTAAATTTATCCTCTCATCATGTTCACAATTCGTACCTTTAGGAGGAAACAGAAAAGTCATAATTATTATTTAGGTTAATTAAGTGTGGTAATAAATAATTAAGGACGATCAAAAGGAGTTTTTTTTTACATTTCAGTTGGTTTACCTACTACGACGAAGCATATAGTAACTTACAGCACCGACCCACATGGTAACGACAGTTTCTGCTTTGGTACACTTCACCCAACGCCACCTACCTTATGGGGTACCTTACTAAATTTATGTCCCTCAAAAGTTGGAAACAAGAAAAGGCCTGCCCTGGCCTTCTATACATAAAGAGATATATTCTGTATTATCTGGTCTTAGGTCAAAATACTGTTAAGTTTCAAGATTCAGAAGAAAAAAGTTAATCGTCTCCAAAATTTAGGCTTCAGTGTTCCAAGAGCTAACAATATTTTTATCACCATGGGCGCTTAGATCGATTTTCTAATTCCGTGCAAACAAACTCACATAGTGATTATAACGGAATACAGGTCGTAAAATCCAAATCGTTTGTTATAAAATAACATAATAGGTGTCAATTGCTAGATACTTAAAGGATTTCGTGATTTTAAATGATTAAGTTATCATAAATGTAAGTTCCAAAATTTCGGGTTGTTATGGATATGGAAGAATGCATTAAAGAAATGAATATGAAAACAACTTGAGAGCATATGTTGCATATTCATTTATTTCTCATTTTTTTTGGTATTCCATATGCATGAATCTTTTTCAACGATTAGAGGTAGAATGTATAACTCAATTAATACTTTTAATGTCTTATTTTATTTAGTTCACAATCATTTCCTGAAGCAACCACTGTAAGATATATTTCTTCAACTGTCCCTAACAGAACAAAATGTTTTGACAACACAGAAAATTTCCAATGATTTTATTCTCACTAAAAACTACATGTTGACTATCTTTACATACAATTTGCGTCAACTAAGTGGCCTTAGCAAATTTTACCATCTGGAGGACAGTTTCTAACATAAGGTATTTGGATAATTTATTATTATTTTTAGCAATGGTTGAATTTTATCTTATTTATGTTTACAATATTCAGATCGTCATGCAGATGGTATCCCTTACGCAGGCCACTAATTGCATGCAATTAAAAGAGTCTAGCAATAAATTTCAGTAAAAAAAATTAGCAATTTTCGACGTTTTACAACATTTCAACAACGTTATTACAACTTTATCTGACAACGTTTAAAAAATATAAAAATAGCGTTCTTCCAACGTTTCTATAATGTTTTATTTTATTAGGGATTTGCATACCTCAAACTCTTTAGTTAAAAAAATTATTAAAAAAAATTATATGTTCTCATTGTCAAATCATAAGATATTTGCTTGATTATAGTCAGACTTTATATGAAAAGTAATTTTACGATTTTGAACAAAATGTTAAGAGCTAAGAACATTATCATAAATTTTAGTTTTTTAAAATAAGATCCGACTTTTTCATAAGCTGTCTCGTGAAAATATGTCAAGCAAGGCAGTGCACGGGTGCATTAAATTTTTTTTTAATGTTTAGATTGATATAATCATGTATCGCCTGGTACAATCCTAATTGTTACGAGCTGCTTAAAAAGTCGACATTTTGTCTACTGCAAAAAAGACAATATTTTCTTGAATGCCTATTAATTTTTTTTAATGTTAATTATTTTTTAGCCACTGGGGTATTAAAATATGAATGGTTGAAAATTTTGTGTAATTTAGTGATTATTAGAAAATATTTTCTGTATTTTTTTACTAAAATAATATTGTTAAATACGCAATGTTAGTGCGGTAGTAATTAGCATACAGGGCTGACATACTCAAGATTTCTGTATTTTGATCATAAAATGAGTGTCAACAAAGTTTTTCTGAAGTTTTAAAAATAATTTATTCGTTCGAAATTGAACAGATTTTGAATGGTGATGTAACCCACAGCTGAAAGTAAAAAAAATTTAGATCTTTCGTTAGTCATCCTCGCTTTTGCCTCACATGATCTGATATTTTCTTTACTTTTCCGATCTTTAGTGGTTATTTACGATCACGTACTAATGACCAAAAAATTATGAAAATTTCCAGCCACTAAGACAAAAGACATAGCTTTTGCACCATGGAGTGAAGGATGTTTAGATCGCATGTTAGCAATCTTCACCTTAGCCTTCAGTTAAATCAAACATACGATTTAGGCCATTTTGTACTTGGATGACCAAGAAGCAGGAAGTCCCATTTTCAAGATACTTCTCTGTTCATAAGCATTCTTACATTATTTAATTAAATAATTAATTCAAAGGGACTTTGTCACATCCATTTGTTCCTACACAAAGAAATGCATTGTATTGCTAAATCAAACTTTTATTTAAATTAAAGTGAAATATGTAACCTAAATATTATTTTTATACTTGTATCAAAGTTTTGTCAGTTAAACAATCAACGAAAGTACTCCCTCGAAAGAGTTACGCAAGGCCATAATTTTTGGAAAACTTGTTACAAATTGCTTGGACTTAAGTACAACTTTCATAATTTACAGCGAATTAATTTCAGTACATCGACGGCATGCTTTTTTAATGATATGTTGTCGTATTTTTGCAGCACGGTTTTAGGAATTACATAAGACTTGCGTTTATGTTTATAACTTTTGAAATAAGTTGTTCACTAATTTTTTCTAACGTTTTTTTTGTCGGTTTAATCAAGTGTTGATTGGAATAAGAATCACGACTATACTGTAGCAGTATTGCAATATTGCGAACATTTGACATTTAATATAAGAAAATGCACTATTAAAACCAAAGAACATGATACGATCTGATGATAACGTACTTTGTACGTCACAAGGGAAGGTAAACTAAAAAACTATCATGAGCTTCATGACATTGTTACTTATTTTATGAAATCACTGTATGCAACATTTTCTACTGAACATCAGAATCTGAGATTTTATATATAAGTCTAATAAATAATTATGTAATTTTATGAAATTATTTCTGACATTACTGACATATTTTTATCTATTAAAGCGCTTATTTATACTTGTTGTATTATTGAAGTATAACATTTTTTGTAAAATCAGAAACATTTTGTACATTGTGACATTATATTAAGACTACATGACTTAAAGGACACTCCTGAACTTTTCAATTTTGTTTCGTTTAGAATAAGGTATACAAATACTCCTAAATTATGAACAACTAACAGTGTGATTGACTTAAGTCTTCAGCAATAGATATTTAGACTAGAACTGAAAAAATATATTTTAGAGAACTCAACACAGCCAATCGATTGTAATAAAGACAAACAAAGATCATTCTCCTCTAATGCCTAAAAAAATAAAACACGGCTTTAAGCATCGGAAACATACAGTAAGCCTATAATATATACACACACACATATATATATATATATATATGTACATAAAAGTATGCGTTATAAGAAAACAAACAAAATAAGCACTGGTTGTGATCCCTATTTGTTCCGTGGTTTTCCCACAAAATGCAGAAAACCTCGTTTTTTGAGCAAATATTCGAAATTAATAACTCTTTTTTGCATAAACATTAAGGGCTCAAATTTGACAGAGTTGTAGCTTCGGTAATCTACAATAACCACGCTAAATTTTAGCAAGATCGGATAGATACTTTTTGTAAACCGCAGCTAAATCGAAAAAAAAAGTACTTTGGCAAAACGGCCTCAAAAAAGTTGTGTACAATGTTAAATAGAATTTTTTGCGGTACCGCATAGTTTAATACTTAATTTACAACTTACCAAAGTATCAAATCCTTTTAGTATGTGAAAGTTGCTTGAAAAATGATAAACCGCATATTTTTTGCAAACTGTAGTACGGCACGTGAGGGGCAATGAGCTGCCGTAACCACCGATACATAGGCCACGTCCACTCTTCGGAGCTCGGCTCTGATGTTATAGACCGAGTACGTTTAAACTGCAAGCGCTCTTACAAATAATGACATCTCGGGAAAAAATAACTAACTTTCACTCTGCAACAAAATTTGATACTTTGGTAAGTTATAGAGTAAGTACTAAAAACTATGAGCCCGCAAAAAAATTGCAGCTGACGTTGTAAACATTTTTTAGGCCATTTTGACAATGTACCTTTTTTTGCATTTAGCTGTGGATTGCAAAAACCAGCCATCCAATTGAAGTGAAATTCGATTTTGTTGTTGAAGATCACTAAAGCTACAACCATGCCAAATTTCTGCCCATAATGTTTATGCAAAAAAGAGTTATTAGTTCTTAAATGTTTGTTACAAAAACGAGGATTCTCACGTTTTGCGGGAAAACTACTAGATTAATTGGAATCAACTGTAGCTTATTTTGTTCGTTTTTTTACCACACATACTTATATATCTTACTAATATATAAAGCAGAAGCGCTAAAACCGTTGTAATCGCTAACCGCGAAAACTACTGAACCGATTTTGCTGAAATTTTGCACACTGATTCATGATACTTCCTAGATGGTTTTAGTATAGTTTTTATCATAAAAAATTTAATAACAATAGCAATAAATGAGCTCAAAGTTTTGTAAAAATACGCTAGCTTTTCACTTTAGTTCAGTAAAATCCGCTAGGTGGCGTCGACATAAAATCGAAGCTACCTGCAACATAATTGAATAAATGTGGTTATAATAGGCTGGAGTGTCTCCATAGTGTTGTAGTCGAGCTTCGGCCACTCAACGAGCTGTATAGAGAATGCTGATAAGAGTCTTGCAGCTGGGTATCCCGGTTACGGACGACACTCTTCTCTAAGGGGAAAAGGACCTAAGTGTTCATTTACCCTGAATCTCGACGAGTGCGATCAAAAAAAAAAAATAATAATTTCAACCGATGCCATCTCTGCCACAATACCAGGAGACATATCTAGCCAGAGCACAATCTGGTTCAACTCATCAGAGTTGTGAGAGAGTAGTCCCACCATCCCACCTGGTGCAGTTAGAGAATTTGTGGCTACAAATGTCAGCAAGGGATAAAAACAGCTCTGAGCTCTGAGGGGCATGGGCAGCCACAATGGCTACCTTCTTGGTCGTTCCGTCCCCAATGCGCTTACCCATATGTTCCCGTCGAACGATGAGTGGTTGGTTATCCGGGGAACGACCCGAGACGAGATATTCTTTGGTCAGCAGCGTACCTCCCTCTATCACAGTTATCGAGACTCCCAGGGTAAGAATCAAGCAACCGTAGCCAGCTCTTCATCACCAGGAATAAGATTAGCCTGGAAGTTTCACCACTGGCGCTTTTTAGCGCCAGTATAAGTATTTACGTTCCCTACTTAACCATCAATTTCATCGGTTCTTTTTAGCATCCACCTAAGTGTAAACTACCTTGCCAACAAATACATTTTTATTACCATTTCCGAAAGCGATTCGTCAATTAAAAGACTATATTAACTAAAGACGGGCACTATTAAACCAAGTCAGCCATTCACTAGCAGACGTCACCTGCGGAGTTGTTCTTCGCAAGGCTGGAAAACCCGGTGACCGATGACCCTATATTACCCTTTCGACTCTAAGAATTCAATAAGGAATCACTGATCCTCTCCAAAGTCTGCGTTGGGCAAACCTATAACAGCTATGTAGGAAAAAAAACTTAAGCCAACGGGACAGCCTTTACTGGACAAGTATCACTAACCAATCTCCCCATCTAAGATCACCAAAACAACTAAATCTGCAAATAAAAAAGGTTTTTTAGACACCAACGTCTTCGACGTTATACCGGGAGACGTTGGGAAAGAGCACTACAACTAGCCCCAAAGCTTCAAACTTAGTAATTTTTCACCCAATCAGTCTGTATCTTGAACAGCAAGCCAGAAAAGATCACCCTGAGGTATCCAGGTCACAACTGCTGTTAACTGCAGTCAAGAAAGAGTTAACTTAAAAAGCTCACCGGTCTTTTTTAGGGCCATCGGACTTCGAACTACCTTACCAACAAATATATTAGAACTTAACAAAGTTGACAGAAAACACACTTTAGCGGTCACACAAATTTTAAGCATGCCAAAAGTCGCAAGAGGGTGAATCGGAAGAAAAACTTCAAGTGTATCTAATAAATACAATTTCACTTAGGCGTCAAGAAACTGTCGCAGAAAATTTATCGAGATTGAAACAGCAGCGTCAAAATTAACAACTAAAGAGTCCATTACGTGAGAGATCAGCTTTTCATTGTACCCTTACAGCAATCTCTAAAATCTTTAGAGATCTTACTTCAGATTTTTAAATAAGTAGAAAATGTTTTTGTGTTTTTGTGGCAATAAAAATGTAGGGTTTAAGGTCCAGGACTTTGTTGCTCTGGAAATAAAGTTGTGAGATATGAGAAAAAAATTTTTTTTTTAATATAAATTTTTTGGGGGTTTAAAATCTTAACAGCTTTAAAAAATAGCCGTTTTCGTGAATTACACGGGAGAAACTGTAAATCAACGGCTTCTTATGGCCACCGATTATTTTACGGCATAAAGAACGCACGGTACTTCTCAGCATAATAATTTTTTTGGAATTTTTACACCTCATTATTTAACCAAATAAACTAAATGGATTCCGAAAAAATATGTTTTTAATAAGAAGATTTTTGTTCTTAGATGTATCAGGAATACAAGTAAAACTTCTAACTGAAAATGTTTCACAATACATGTCAACAAACTACGGTATTTTATTTAGTAAGTCTCGGGCGAAGCCGAGACGGGGGGCTGCTAGTATATATATATATATATATATATATATGTGTGTGTGTGTGTGTGTGTGTGTGTGTGTGGGTGTGGGTGTGTGTACACACATATTTTTAAGGCTTACTGTTCGTTTTCGACGCTAAAAACCGTGTTTTACCAATTTTGCAATTTTTTTGAAGCATTAGAGGAAAATATTTTTTATTCGATTTTATTACTATCGATTGGTTTTGTTAAGTTCTTAAAAATACATTTTTTTGTTCGTGTCTGAATTTCTTGAAAAATTATCGACATTTCAGCTAATTTGATCACATTACAATGAGTTAAGTGGCCCCTCATAAACGGTAGAGCACTAAGCGCTCATGCTTTGTCTAGAAGTTGATACTTAAAATGATTGTGAAAAAAATTTGTTTTAATTTTGAGACTGTCTATGGATGTAGAATAGAAGACCTGAAAATTCTTCTCATAATTTTTTTGTCTAAAATAGGCTTTTACGAAGAGTTTTACTTTCTTTACCCTGTTTATACAAATTATATGTGAATAAATTATTAAGACAACGAGTTTTAAAAAAAAAAATTCAATTTATTCTGTAGAACTCCTAACTCGAAGAATACACAAAAATCAGGTTGATCAATCATTTTTTATGCAGATGCAAACGAATTAATATTAGCCATACTTTATGGTTAAAGGCATAGGTAAGCATTGTCTATACATATTTTTTTAGGCTATACATGATTTTACCAAAAGTTTTAGAAATTTTTTTATTAAATATTATGAGTTTATGTTGACAATAAGTTCTCTTATTTATCAAGAAATGATAGTAATAAAATTTTTTTTTAATCTATAACACTGATACTTGCATAAAAATTGTGCCTTTAATCAGGGAGTCATGTTAAGTAGACAAAATGGAATTATTATTAAATTTATCTTTGATTCCTTACCAAAATCTTTATGTAACAAGAACCATAAGAAATTATAACTATTTATTTTTAAAGTCGTTCAATTATTTTAGAAGCAAAAGTACGTTATGCTGTATAAATATTTTCATAGCTTGTACAGAATGTATTTGAAGTAGACACAATAATCTTTATATTTTCAACCAATTCGTGACTGCAGTTTTCTCATATATATATATATATATATATATATATATATATATATATATATGTAAATATATAAAATATGGAACAACGATCGTGAAAATAATTAATGTTCAGAAAAATGGTGAAAACAAGTGATTATTGGCTTTTCCAAATTTTTTTTCCGTTTTATAATCAATCTTCCTTATTTTTTGGAAAAAAATCATCTCAACATTTCGAACTTATTACAAAAACGTTACCTTTAAACATACTAAAATAAGAAGCTCTTCATGACTTATTATGAAACGTGTGCCATTTGGTACGTAATCAATGGAATAATTGTTTGATGTTGTAATTATTGATTCCTGCATCGATTACTTCTTCACTCTCACACAGCTATTAAGTATACAATAAGATATACATTTTTATCATATGCATATAGATTATGTGAACATTATAAGCTTTATCATCTGCAGCTGAAAAAAATTGTTATAATCTACAAATCTAACTATTTCAATTTCTATTTTTTACTTACTTTAATAACTGTTTACGTATATTTACGAGTGTTCAAAACATATGTCTTCGAAGAATGTACATAAATCTTACAGTATCTGTTTCGAAAGTTTTGTCAACGCATTATGGTACCCTCCTACATTAACTTAACGAATTTGTATCTTTATTATTCTTCAGTGGTTAAATTCTTACATTATTTTTTATTAATTAACGCTATACACAGGACTATTTCAAACATCTTATATAAAACTGCAAGTAGCATTCCTATTTTTACAGTGTACAAAGTTTGAATTACGTTCTTTCTACAAAAAATATTTAGAAATATCACTGAAGCATTTAACTATTTATTAAAATCATTTAAAAATTGGTACAGAATGTTGTTTGATACCAAAATGTTGTATAGTCTAAAAAAATAAAGTTTATTTAAATGTAAGTAAGCTTTTGTAACCATAATTATCATAATTAATTGAAGAAGGTCCTAAAGGAAATAATTGTTGTGAATTATTGATGACACTTTTATACAACTTAAGTTCATAAAGTCAGTAGGTAAATATTTTAATTGAGCATTTCGTTACGATCACGAATCAACTTATAATCTTATTTATAGTGTGTTTTCGTTATTTTTTGCGAGTTTTTTTATTTACTTACCATTTTTTTTGTATGGAATAAATCACATTCTACTCGAAAAATATTTTTTATTTGTTTAGGTATGTCGCGAGATCGATTTTTTGCAATAATTGACATGTCGAGTCGCAACAAAACCATTTGATTAATTCCTACATAATAAACACAAAATTTTTTATGGCATCACTTTTTAAACTAGTTATTCAGTTTTGCTGATTAAGAATATCATAATTTTTGCTTCTTTATCAACAAACTATATCATTCCTACTCACTAATAAATATAACCCGCAAAATACTGTTTGCGTAGTATTTTAATCGTAACTGTATGGTGACTTTTTAAAAAATTTATAAAAAAGCGAATGATTATCATGTATATGTCTACTTGTATGCATGAGTTTGGTATTTAACAATAATAAATACGTTTTTAACTACATATTTTGCATTATTCACAAACCTTACTTGCGATCATAAATACATTTTAAAGTACTCAATAATTTCTTCTCATACTTCATCCAGAAAACATATTTTGCTGTACTTAAAAAAAATAAGTATCTTTATACATATCTTGCTAAAACAATAATCGTATCTGCTGGTAAAGGAGCGAAAGTGCCAATATTTTTCTAAGGAAGAAAATCGCATTGGCTGCTCATAACAGATTACTTTATTATTTTTGTTCTGTTCACCACTCTCCATCCTTAAAATATTTGAATTAACTATCCTTACAGATATTTGAAAGTCCTGTTAAAAAATATAGTTTCATTTCAGGGTAAAATTTAGCGTTTTAAAGCTTGTTTGTAATAATGCATTTTTATGTGTCAAAATTTTGCATAATAAGCAAGATTGTTTTCATGTGTAGACACTACAGATGAATTAATAAGTTATTGTAAGTTATTCAAAAAGTTCTTCTACCAGGAGAGTCACAGGGCCTGCACTGTGAGAATTCAAGTTAACGTTAAACTATTATAATGCAATGATTTGCATGCTGCAGTGCGATATTTGTATTGGTATATTCCAAGGCTACGTCGTACTTTTACAGTTCAAAGAGTGGGATGTCCAAGTTCAAGCTTTCAACTCTTGTTAATTATAAAATTAACGACAGTGATACGACTTATACTTTAAATGCATGTGAGACAAGCAAGCAAACATCGTCTACTGATAGCTTCTTTTTTCATACTGCGAGAGCCTTCTTCAGGAAATCGTTCCTAAAACTCGTCAAACTAGACATAATGACCTTAAACTTAGTATAATTTTTCTAAGGGTAGTTTTTACCTTCTGACAAACATAATTTAAGGTTTTATGACTGGTATTATCAGTAACTAATTGTTTTAAGATATGTACATACATTTGTACATCTAATTTTAAAGTTACATTGTTGATTACTGGAGAAATGAATACAACTAATAGTATGATCGAACTAAGTTTTTAGCAATGGAAATTTATACTAGAACCAAAAAAACTTATTATAGAGAACTCAACACAGCCAATCGATTGTAATAAACTCGAACAAAGAATATTTTCCTTAAATGCCTAAAAAGAAATAGCAAAAAGTTGTAAAACATGGTTTTTAGCGTTGGAAGCGAACCATAAGCCTAATATATATATATATATATATATATATATATATATACAGACGTGAGCGTGGCAAACAGACAAATGAAATGAGCTCCAGTTGATCGCTATTTGTTCCGTGGTATTCCCGAAAAATACAAAAAAAACCCCGTTTATTAAGAAAATCTTCAAAAATTCGTGACTCTTTTTTGCATAAACATTAAGGGCTCAAATTTGACAGAGTTGTAGCTTCGGTAATCTACAATAACCACGCTAAATTTTAGCAAGATCGGATAGATACTTTTTGTAAACCGCAGCTAAATCCAAAAAAAAGTACTTTGGCAAAATGGCCTCAAAAAAGTTGTTTACGTTGTTAAATAGAATTTTTTGCGGTACCGCATAGTTTAATACTTAATTTACAACTTACCAAAGTATCAAATCCTTTTAGTATGTGAAAGTTGCTTGAAAAATGATAAACCGCATATTTTTTGCACACTGTAGTACGGCACGTGAGGGGCAATGAGCTGCCGTAACCACCGATACATAGGCCACGTCCACTCTTCGGAGCTCGGCTCTGATGTTATAGACCGAGTACGTTTAAACTGCAAGCGCTCTTACAAATAATGACATCTTGAGAACAAATAACCAACTTTCATACTGCAACAAAATTTGATACTTTGGTAATCCAAAATGTATTCATCCAATCATGCTGAAATTTGATGTGGTTGTTGAAAATCACTAAAGCTACAACTCTGCTAAATTTCAGCCTTTAATGATTGAACAAAAAATAGTTTTAATTTTTTAATATTTGTTCAAAAAACGAGGTTCTTTGCATTTTGCAAGATAACCACTGGACCAATCGGGATTAACTGGAGCTGATTTTGTTCATTTTTTTTTCACGCATACTTTAATGTATGTACATATATTTTTTTTTTTGAAGCTTACTGTTCGTTTCCGAAGCTAAAAACCGTGTTCTACCATTTTTTTTTTTTTTTGAGACATTAGAAGAAAATATTTTTGCGATTTATTTTTATGCGATTTTATTGCCGTCGATTGGTTTTGTTAAGTTCTCTACAATATATTTTTTTCGTTTCATTCTGAACTTGTTGGAAAATTACCGATTTTTTAACTAATTCGATCACACTATAAATTTTCTATACCTCAGCGAGTGGACATTTTTAATCACGACTTATAAGACTCTTACGTTTATAATACAGTACAGCGCTTTAAGGAAGGTCCTCCACTCAGCTGTACATTTTTTTGATACATTATGAACATCCATTTGTCGTTACCTCCATGGGTTAATAACGTTCAATTACTCCAATAACTTTTTATAACCATTTAATATTTTTCGATGGAACACGCAAATTCTACTTTTTCCAGTCGAACAAATGTGTCACATTTTTAATTTAATAACTTTTTTTTTTTTATATCAAAATCGTGAGATATAGATCAATATCTGAAGGTAAGACTGCATAACTATGTATAGTACACTGCTTAAACGTTAAAAAAATATATTTAACTTTTTCTCTTATATGTAATACGTATACTAGTTTGGGAATGTTAAAAGTTTCATGGTTATACTAAGATAGTATTATAAACCAAAAATTATTATGGTAAAATTTTGTCATACCTTAAGTGTATGTTCCTAATTTCATATTTCTTAACTTTTTTGCATGAAAAGCACAGAAAAAGACCATGATAAAGTCTCGCATATTAAAGTAATAACTTTGCGAATGCATAAAAAACTGTTTCTATAATCTTTACCGTCTTTACTACAGTTAATACTTTATAAATATGTCTTCTTAAAAATTTTATACACCATAATTTTACTATTTTACACAATATTACACCGAAAGTTAATTTGTTAATAAGTCTGTATGACGACCACAAGCCCGAAAAATTTGGTACAAACAGCATGAAAAAAGAAAGAATGCCACAGATTGCCACGATTATCGCCTGCAGTTTCACCTGACGTGTTAACTGCCTGCGATCTGACACATTCTTTACTTTTCGTACCTTAGTGAGTGATACACCATTATTACTGTAATGAGTGCAAAAAACATAATTCTTAACATTAGTAGTAATAAACTTGTGGCTGAAGCTCTATTAAAGTAATGGTTACATCGTATCACATAGTTTTTAGAAATAAAATCAAGAAATAAACATAAAAATTAACATTTGCAACTCTTTTACTTTTATTCCTGAAAGTAAAAGTAAAAACTCACTTTTTTCTATGTTTCTTAAATAAAAATTTCGAAATCTTTGATTTACTCTAGTGCATAACATGCCTATGAAAGTATAACATACAAAATTATCATGCTATTTTATTTGCCGTACTACAATTTCTTCCTTAATTTGGTGTGGCTATGTTCGTTAGATATTTGAATTTAAAGAATAAAACTAATAGCCCAAAAAAAGTGGTAATAGTATCCAAAAATGATTTTTCGTGTCTACAAAAAAACTGGAGTATCAGGAAAATAAGTTATACTGGTATAAAAGATGCGCAATTTTAAGACGAAGAAAATGAGCTCCGGTAAGATAAAATCGGTCCAGCCGTTTTTTCACAATTTGCAAAAAAGTGTTACGTATAGGACCGTTTTCTAAAAAAGCTATAACTCGCGTTCCTTTAAATATTAAGACTTGATAATCGAGTTCAATATATCTTGTATCCCTCAACATCCACACCAAATTTCAAGACGATCGGTGGTAAACTTTTTGCAAACCGCTGCAAGAAACAAAAAATGGTTCCTCCGAAAAAAAGTTGGACGAGGCTGGTTTTTCAACATATTGCCATTTTTTTAACGGCATTGTACTCATAGTGAGTTACTCAACAACCTACCAAAACGTCGATCCGTTTAACGTTTCGAAAGTATGCAAAAAATTGATGACAAGAGCTGGCTATTTTCCGTGGATGCGGCGGCGTGGCGAGCCACCGCCGTAGGCCATGCCCCCTCTTCGCATCATAGCTCCGAAGTTTGCGAGTGGCTCACCGAGCCATCGCATCCACGGAAAATAGCCAGTTTTTTATATCAATTTTTCACATACTTCCGAAATGTCAAACGGATCGACGTTTTTGTAGGTTGTAGAGTAACTCACTACAAGTACAATGCCGTTTGAAAAATGGCAATATCATGAAAAATTAGCCACGTCAAATTTTTTGCGGAGGGACTATTTTTTGCTTCTTGCAGTGGTTTGCAAAAAAGTTTACAACTAATCGTTTCGAAATTTGGTGTGGATGTTAAGGGATACAAGATATATCTTGCATTTAATTTTCAAGTCTTAATATTTAAAGGAACGCCAGTTATAGCTTTTTTAAAAAACGGTCCTACGTAGCACTTTTTTGCAAATTGCGAAAAAAAGGCTGGACCGATTTTATCTTACTGGAGCTTATTTTCTCCGCCTTACAATTGCCCATCTTTAATACCAGTATAACTTTTTTGTCTGACTTTCCAGTTTTCTCCTAGACGCGAAAAACCATTTTTTCCCACTATTACCTATTTTTTAGGCCGTTAGCTGACACAATTTGAAGTCTAAAACTATTGAGATTTGTTCTGATACCGTTTAACTACTACTAGACGGGTCAAAATTGGCGGCGTCGTGCTAGATCGATGGCAAAGGAATTTGTTTGCATAAATATGTTTATTAGATCCCACAGATTAAGAAACTCCATGTTGCCACCGCGCAACCTGGTCACAATTTGTTTAAACTAACATTTTTTAAACCAATTCGTAAAAGTAATTTTTTCGATCTAAAAAAAATACATTCTGTTTCTTTGAGTCATTTCGAACAAAAAACCAATAGAGATGTATATACCTAAACCCCACAGTTTTCAAGCAAAAAATTCCCTGAGTTTGGAAAAATGTGAATTTTTCAATTTTCCGAGCGTTGGTGAGGAATGAAAATAAAACATTTTGGGAAGGTACACCACGTAAACATGAAGTGTTAACCTTTCTCTACAACCTCTAAAAAACGAAATTTAAAAAAAGTAATGGCAACATTGTTTTTTTACAATAAACATTTAAGCTACTTCCACGCGCGCCCGAGCTGACTCCCAGTACTAGTGTATGACTATATATATCATCGACGTGGCAGGCGCACTCGACACTCGCAGGTTCGATGATATATATAGTCATACACTAGTACTGGGAGTCAGCTCGGGCGCGCGTGGAAATAGCTTAAATGTTTATTGTAAAAAAACAATGTTGCCATTACTTTTTTTAATTTTCGTTTTTTGGAGGTTGTAGAGAAAGGTTAACACTATATGTTTACGTGTTGTACCTTCCAAAAATGTTTTATTTTCATTCCTCACCAACGCTCGGAAAATTGAAAAATTCACATTTTTCCAATCTTTGGGAATTTTTTGCTCGAAAACTGTGGGGTTAAGGTATATACATCTATTGGTTTTTTGTTTAAAATGACTCAAAGAAACAGAATGTATTTTTTTTAGATCGAAAAAATTACTTTTACTAATTTGTTTCATGCATTTAAAAATGTTAGTTTAAACAAATTGTGACCAGGTTGCGTGGTGGCAACATGGAGTTTCATAATCTGTGGGATCTAAAGAACATATTTATGCAAACAAATTTCTTTGCTATTGATCTAGCACGACGCCGCCAATTTTGACCCGTCTATACCCAGATTTCTTTCGCGTTAATAGCATTTTAAATCAAAAAGCTAATTTTATCATACTTAACGTGGTTGTCTACACGTTAAATTACAACTATAATTTATTCTACGAACCGCCTACATATTTCACCAATACTATTATTTTTTTTAATTCATTGTGATAAAACTAATTTTATTATTTTCTAAAAACAGTTGCATAGGTTTTGGTATAGGACACCATCTTGCCTTAAGGGACTTCACTCGCTAAGAAAATTAACGTCAATATTTTGATAATACTTTGAACAGAAATTAATTAGTGTAGAAAAATCTTAAATTTAAATTTCAAGCCCCTTTAAGGCTTATAAAGTGAGATATTGATAATTTTATTATTAAACTTTTAATGTGCAGCCATATAAGAATCAGTACTGTTCTGATACATAACCTGCAAGATCTGGATAATCGACGTCAAGAATTGATGGGAAATTTTTTTGAAAATAGCTAAAAACCTGGTGATTACGTAGATATAGTCTCATTTTCACTCATGGCTTATGGAATGAGCAATAAATTAGTGAATGAAATAATTCTCTTTTGACAGCTACCGTTAGTACGTCGCGTTATATCTGTATGTATAGTCATGCAGGTTACAATACTGCTGATCTTATGCGTCAAAAAGGTTAGGTACGGGTGAACTCCCTTAAGGTTGTTCTGCTGTTTTATAAATGGCATGAAAGAGTGAAGGAGGGTTCCTCTGCTGGATCATATAAGAAGCTTCATTTGCTGCCAACTTTAAAAAAAATGTTCGGCAAAAAAAAATTTATGTTAGCTTAAGCTACACTAAAAAGGTGCAAAATAAGGATTTTATTGGTAATTATACGAAGAATAAGGATAATACATTATTTTTTAAATAATTCTTCTATGCAGAAAGTACTGCAATGCTGTTGTCAAATTTCATGTGAGTATAATTGGCTGTAATAGAATAACTGTCTGATTGTTGTTACATTTCGTAAGCCAATAACTTGAAGTTTTAAAGTAAGAGTAATGTTCAAACATCAAATTAGATCACTGAGATTTACTGCAAGTGACAAATTTTACAAGAGTTTAAAATTGCAAAGAGGGTGCGCAATCATGACGTCGCTCAGTTCTACGGGTTCACTCGCTGAGACGATCTTTTTTATCATAAATTTAATTCTTCAAATTAAAATGTCTCAACATTTATTGAAAAATACCTAACCAATTTTGCAAATTATTATCGTTTGGCATACAGAAGAACACACTAGTTTTTGTCAACTTCTCTATATTAAAAGTACTTGAAACAAAGTCTTAGAGTTTTTTTTGGGACCTTAAATAAGAAGTTATAGATAAAGGTTCTAATATGAATGCTTACTTCTTGGCTTTGAGTAAATGGATCAATCAAAAATTTAATACAATCATAGAGTTTAAAGGATTTTTTAAATACTTTTACACGACGACAGAACAACTCTTACACTGAGAAAAGTAGTGTTAAAAAAATTATTATAACTGTACTAAAAATTACTATATTTTTAGGAAAGCTGAGCTATACTCCCTTGATGACGCAAAATTATTACGTTTGAAATAATTTTTATTGTATTTTAAGTGATTTTTATCATGCAGTAGCCCTACAAAAATTATTTCACGGGATAATAAGAATTACTATGTCCAACAAAATGAGAACTGTGATAGTTCAATTTTTTCTACACAACATAGTAAATTTTATTGTAATCGTCTTGAAACGTACCACATTCTCAAGTAGAATTTGCTATGTGACATAGTAAAATTTCTCATTCCACTGCATTGCTATTCAGTATAGTAAAAATTACTATGTTCGAAAGTAATTTCGTACAATGTCTATGGGTATATTACCCCTATTAAGTTTCAAATTTGAGGTTGTACGAATGTAAATATTAGGAGAAACATATTATTTGATTTAACAGGGTTAAAAATTGATACGTGCTGACAATTAGTTTTGAATTGACTAATAATCCGTTGTTAACACCTTGGTCTATAGGAAACTCTTCGATTTTTTAACTTTATTGTGTGTATGATAAACAGTACCTACACGTTCTCACATGTACTTTATTCACACTAGCACATACATCATGTCCCGTGGTCTAGTGGTTGCGGAGCCTGACTCGAAAGCTCAAGGATGAAGGTTCAAATTCCAGACGCTGCAGATCTTTTTTAAAATAAAAATATTTAATAAAATACATCAATATCTATGTATAATAAGAAAAACGTATCTATATACGTTTTAATCTATGTACATTAACCTTCTGATAAACGTATATAATCACTGGACAATACGTATGTAATATATTTTTCTTGTCTTACTTCAAATAAAAATTCTTCCTGAGTAAAGTATTAAATACTATGTCGAGATAGCAAATTTTAATATAATCTGGTTTTACTATGTAGCATAATAATTCTTATAATATGGCGAGTATGTCTCAGCTTTCTTGTAAAATATAGTAATTGTTATTATAGTTGTAACACTTTTTCTGACACCACTTTTCTTAGTGTACGAGACTCGTACCTATCACGAGATACTTACTATGTAAAATTTGTATGTATAATAAATAAAACTGTTAACAATTAGAACAAATTTCGTCCATATATTTAATTGAGAAATCTTGTGATCTTTTAAGGAATTGAATAAGAGATCGCAAAATGGGGAGTATCAGTAATCAGTTGATTTGAAAAATTTAATTTACATAGTTAATAGTAACCTTATTGAGGTATAAGAATATAGTTGTCCCACTGTAGCTTTTTCTATTTAAAATTTACTTAAAAGTGTAATAAAATAATACGTAGGTATTTTAAGACTAACAAAATAAGTCACAGTAGCTTTTACAGTTTTATGATCAACTTACTTGTAAACTTTATGAAACCTAGCAATTGTTACAAGTTTCACATAAATAAATCACAATAATTGTTTATTCAGTGACCCTGCAGCTCTTGTTTGGCACAAAAATATTTTTAAAAGACATTAAATGTTCAATTGTGTTTGATAAATTTCAATTGCTTCTTTAATATGTCCTACCTATAAATTTTGATTGTCATCGATTGAATTCATTCTGTGATTGACCGAGATTGGTTTTGGGCGCGTTAATTTTAAAATGAGATTAAATAATCAGTAGTTAAAAGTTTTGTGTTGAATATAAATTAAAGAAAAAAAATTAAATATTTGTTAATAACTCACAGGAGATTGGCGCGCAAAGCACGCAGAAGAAGAGCCCCTTCAGTATTACTAAAAAATGGTTTTTACATAAGAAGGGCACTCGAGCGGTCCTTCAATATCAAACAAATTCTATTATGCAATGACAATGTAGGTCATATTACAACTAACTTTAGAGATCTTGTTGTGCCACATAAAGGATATAATTCAAGAGCCTTTTAAGTGGATCAAACGAATTGCTTTTCAATTATAAGTTAATTTAAAGCATTATTTTTTAACAGTCTTATTGAATTTACACGCCAATCAGAAGTTACCTTGTTAACAACTATAAAAGTTCATTTTTTTGTAAATTCTTTAAAAAAATTGCATATTTTTTTTTAGGCACTTCTGTATACATTTAACAGAAATTGAGAGAAAAAAAAAAAAAAAAAAAAAAAAAAAAAAAAAAAAACTAAAGTGTAGGTCTTAAAATCCCTGGCGAAATTCAAACTTGAAAGCGGTTTATTATTGGACTTAATGTTATATAAACTAAATCTCGTTACAACTGTCTTTTTCTGCTCATCTTGCTTTTCCTTCAAAGTATAAGCGTTTCTCTATATTCGAAAGTTGTTTTGTCATAAATTAATTTGAAATTGTATCTGTACATTTATATTTGTACCATAAGAGTGTTATAAGTTTTGACCTCTTGTTCATGAGGATGTCAGCAGAAAATAAAAGTTGTAAGGTGGTGTTTGTATATTTATTAATCCGTCTTTATCCATGCATCTTAATGTTTTCGTTAACCTTTTAAGACCAGCAAAATTGTTATTTTTTGTGATTAAAGCATTTGCTTTAAGATATGCTGTTTTATATACTTTTTTCTTGATTATGTTGTCACAAAAACTTTGAGGAATAACGTATGCACGTCCATAGTTAAGGGTGTTCCAGTGAGAAGGAATACCAACCCCCCATCTTGAAGCCCTAATTTGCCCAAAAATCTTTGATAGTTGGCCCCACTGCCGCAAGAAAACATAGGCTTAACCTACGGAAATACGACGAGTCGATCAATTACAAACAGAATATCTCAAAACTTTTTCCGGTTATCTATATTTTTCACAGCATGTAAAAAATGAAGTTATAACCTACAATACTTATGTACTGATAATACCCAACACTTTTGATTGGAAATGAAAATCATTGGTCTTAGTCTACCTGCTATAAGCGCTCTAGTTAAAAGAGCTAGCTTCAAGCACGAATTTCTCGAGATTTTGTCTGGTTAAGGATATAAAAAAGGATACCCTTAGATTCAGCTTAATCTAAACTATTTAATGACGTATGTCTAATATGACGACACTTGGGCGCTGGAACCTTCTTAATTTTCCATATATTACTTTACTTAGCTTCATCAAACTTTCATGGAGACGATGCTCAAATGAAAATTAAAGGTTCTTTTCTCATACTGTCAAACACCAAACACCTCTTTATGTATGCACTTCGATAATTAAATTTTTCTCCAGTAAACCCATGAAAGTTAGTACTTTTGGTCTATTTTGCTTTTATTTTGACACTCAACTTTTTTTATGGTTTTTAATTACTAAGTTGTCATATTATAATTCTTTTAATTATTCTATGCACGATTATTGTGATATTTAAAATGTGCAATATTTCAAAATTATTTACAGTGATTCTTCGAAAATGTCCCCACTAAAGGATTCAACTAGTATCCGAAAAGATCACGTAACCCATCTATATTCGCTCCAAGCCCACGCAGAGGTTGTGCCCTCTATCCAAAATCAGGCAAAAATTCTTTCATATAAGCAAACAGCTCAGAGTATGTATACATGCGCATAGCTGCTTGTGATTGGCATACTTGGCACACTGGCAGGTTATAAAGAGAACGACGATCCCCTCCTGCTGATTCGTTTAGCCAATCACAAGCAGCTATGCACATGTATATAATATGCTCTAAGCCGTTTGTTTACATGCAAGAATTCTTGCCTAATTTTGACTAGAGGGGGCGCGATATCTGCGTCGGCTCGGAGCAAATAGGGTATATAGCAAAGGTCAAGATTTCTTCCTTGTTTGATACGTAGAACTGCATCAGACACATATATACATGCAGAAATCTGGCATAGACAAGCGTGTACACTAAAAAAAGTGGTGTTAAAAAAAGTATCACACCTACACCAAAAATTACTGTATTTTTTAAGAAAGCTTAAACACACTCATCTGATGACTTAAATAATTACGTTTAAAATAATTTTTACAATATTTTAAATTACTATTATTTTGTAGCAACCTTACAATAATTATTACACGGCGTAATAAAAATTACTATGTCTAACAAAATGAGAACTGTGATAGTATAGTTTTTGCTATACAACATAGTAAATTTTCTTGTTTATGTTTTAAAATGTCCCTCATTCTAAAGTAGAATTTGCTATGTGACATAGTAAAATTTCTTACTCCATTGCATTGCTATTCAGTATAGTAAAATTACTATGTCTGAAAGTAATTTCCTACGATGTCTATAGGTATATACGCCTATTGAGTTTCAAATTTTACGTTATACTGATGTAATTATGACGAGAAACATATTTTTTTGTTTATAAAAGTTAAACATTAATACGTGTAAATAAATAATTTTGAATCGACTAATCATCCATTATCAATGACGTTGTCTACAGTAAACATTTTAATTTTTTACTTTATTGTGTTAATCATAAATAATTCACGCTTCCACATGTACTTTATCGATACGAGAGCAGACATAATATAGCGTGGTCTAGTGGTTACGAAGCCTGATTCAGAAGCCAAAGGACGGAGGCTTAATTTGCGGTTACTGCAGATCTATTTTAAAATAAAAAAATTTTTCAAACACGTTCATATTTATAATGTTAAGGAAAAGATATATATGTCAATTGAAACTATACATTTTAATCCTCTGTTATTTGTGTATAAACTCCTTGCGCAGTATACATGTATATATATATATTTCTTCTCTGACTTTGATATTGAAATTATTTTTTAAAAAAATGAGAATTAATGTGTTGAATAGCAAATTTTAATATAATCTGGTTTTACTATATAGCATAGTAATTCTTATAATATTGTGAATATATCTCAGCTTTCTTATAGAATATAGTTATTTTTACTATAGTTTTAACACTTTTTCTAAGACACTATTTCTCTATTGTATATTTCGACTAACATATGTGTATACATAAGTGTGCGTATAAGTGTGTATGTGTCGGTATGAATACGTATTTGCATCTTGCTAACATAAGTAGTCGTTCTACTATCGTCTAATAGAGGTAGAGAGATAGAGTGGGAGAGAGAGAGAGAGAGAGAGCGAGAGAGAGTGGTAAAGTAAGTAAAGTAGAGCAGAGCTTTATACACAACAACAGAGTTGAGGTCCAAAATCGCCATAGCATATCCCTGGTAGAATCGTTACTACATAAACTGGCTAGAAACTCGTCAGCATGTTATAAGCCCATTGACGCATGTACGTTGACGAGTTTCTAGCCAGTTTATGTAGTAATTTTCTACCAGAGATGGTACAGATAGCGGTTAGTGACTGGACTAAAGTAATGAATCATTTTCGTGTGAAAAGAAAAAAGTTAGAAAAATGGCAATTAACAAAAATTTGAGCTCAATGCAAGACAGGTATTTAATCATAAAATAATAAATCGAAGAGATTACTGTATGATAGCTAGAAAACTGGATTGATTATAAAAACGTGGTGATGCTCACGAAAATCATTCCAACAATGTGCACAGTTAATCCTGAAATCAAGTGCAGCATCATGAGCTAAATTCATCAAGTGGTAAAAATTCTAAATGTTTGATCAGATAAATTGGATAGACAATTTTTTATATAGAAGCCAGCAAACAGATCACAAGATAGAAACGGCGCTCCTTAAGGGGGCTCCTTCGCGAAAGTCCCCAAACAGAGATATATTATTTCTTGTAAATAAAAGTCTACTGAATTTAATGGTGGTCTAAATTATATTTCGAATGGGTCAAAATTTTGAGAAATCCGAGCTCAAAGTTGTAACTATTAGCACGTGTTCTTATGGGGCAGCATGAAAAACAATTTGTTTTCGATTATAATAAACCTAAATTAAAAGTCCCAGCAGACTGAATATATGCGTTTTGTAGATGATGTCTTCCTCTGTAATATGTTGTATTCAAAATTGTAGATAAAGGACCATTTTAGCGAGATATTTGTGATGGAAATAAATAAATAGTGTCCGGGAGGTCAGTAGCAGACGTACTTGTTCACGACATATGTATACCATATACCTATATATTACATCGCTATACTACACCAACACAGGTGGTCTGGTCTGGTGGTGTACCCTCGTATGCACTAGACTGGTCAAAACAATAATTAATTTTTCGTACAAAGTTAAACTGCACACATTAATATCATTTTTCCCACTTCATACGTTATTAAAAATATCATAATGATTTTCAGACACATTTGTTTATTAAAAAACAAAACTTTACTTTTCGTTTATCTTTGACCTCAGCAGTAGTCGTAGGAGCCCCCTTAAATGATAGAATAGACAAGGACCTGTATACTAGAGTTTTATGGTCCGCACGTCCTGTATTGATAACAAACCACAGAGCAGCGTCTTACACCACGATAATGCAATCCCTAAACAAAATTCTAATTAAGAAGAAACGTATGACTTACACCAAGAGCAGTGTTAATGATCGTGGTCGAGAATCGCAACACTTTTCAAGATATATCTACAACGTGTCAGCTTTGCGACAGATCTCTATGGCTAATTGCTCTCATAAAAGGGTATAATCAAGAGTACACGGAGAAAAAGATCATGGAGCAAATGCATAGTAGAAGTAGAAATTCCCCCCTTTTTCTTCTATAATAACATAGAATTAGAGAAAGGCGGGGATTTTCATCGCCGCTATGCGCTTGCTCCATGATTTTACTTAACGAGCAGTAATAGCACTGTGCAAAGAAGATAAATATCATATAAGAGAATTAATGTGTATCTGCACTGCATATGCGTATAAGTGAGTGAGTAAGTGAGAGCAAGAGAGAGAAAAAATAAAAGGGAGAGGAAGAAATGGTACTTACAGCATGCAGTATTATTCTTCTGTCACGTATTTTGGCGTGGATGGTAACGCAGGTTCATTGGGTTTGGGTCCTGGTCTTTACTCACTTGGCTCACATTTCTGTGAATCTGTTTTCTTATGTGCGTATTCTGTCATTTAATGATTCTAAACCCATGTAAAATAAGTTCCCCTTTGCTGTGTAAGTGATTGATGTCACAATTAAATCTGAAGAGATTTTTTACTCAGCCGATGATTAAAATATAGATAAAAACAATGTATACGCATACATACAAAAAATAGATAGCAGAGCTGACAAAGTAAGGAAGCTTATTCTATAGTGTACACGAAGATCTGCACAGAAGAGAATGTAAAGAAGCCAGGCGTTATTGTGTAGGTCTATATCTGTTTTTTATTGCTCACTCGTCTCACGGGTTGACTTTCCATGTAACGCACTTTAGGAAGTTGAACTATAAAAAATAACTTAAACTTTATTTCTGTCCCAAAATTGGATTCTTATGAGTTATACAATTAAATTTAACTGAAAGAAATAATTTACTTCTGATACAGATTACTTGAGGATACTTGATTAGTTAGCAAACTGGCTTTGACATATTTTTCTTCTTTAAACATTTCTTTCGCTGGTACGTGATATTGAACCATGCGTAAAGACAAAGCAAAACAACGCATTTCCATACAGTTGGTTATAATAGTACATTACGATACTAGTGCGTTAATCACCTTTCTCACGCGCTAGTATCTTATTGTACTATTTTACTCAAGATCTGTAAACAAAATTTTTTTGGACACATTCAAAACATTTTAACAAAGAGAAAAACAAATTTTTTAATGATTTTTAACCGATTCCCATCGTTCAAGATTTTTAAGTTAATGTTTAAACTTTTTTAAATTCAGTAGTATTTTTGAAGGCTTTGCGTCGAACAAGACGTTTAAGGGACTATTGGAAAGTGTTTTACTAATAAATTTTTGTACAATAGTAAGTTCAACATGGTTTCATTTATTGGATGCTCGATGGACTGGGGGCTAAACTATGATCTTCCTTAAATACAGTCGTAGACCTAACTTGCGCAAACAATCTCACATAAAATAATAAAGGAAGCTACAGTATTTTGATAGAATGAAATTAATTATTAAGAAAAAAAATTTTTGTAGTAAATTATTTTTTAGGATCCTGTTCAGAATGGTAGAGAAGGTTGCTTATCAGTTAGCAAGTAAACTATTGTTTAAATACATTTTTACATAGAAATAATATCAACCAAATACTCTTAAAAAAGATTTTTTCATATAATATAGGTTAAACGGAAAGCGTTTCTAATACATTTGACTATAAATCTTCAAGTTTTTGAGTGAGTAGCTTGTAAAAATTGATAAAAACGCGACTTCGGAGATCTCGATTTGTTAAAAACCTGCATGTAATATTGTTGTTCTTACCACGTAAGAAATTTTACGCATTGCTTAGGGCTTCTTAAATAGCTTCTAATTAATGTTTTAGGTTGTTTTTATACATATGTACATCTTGATCTTTACTAAACACAAATATAAAAAAAACATAATGCTAGTTTAAGTATTGCCAGCTGTTTTTTTCCTAATCATCTTCTAAAAATTAGCAACAAGCCCTTTCCATGATTAAGCCTGCTTACATCATAGTTGCAGGCTATGAAGACAATTTTATCGTAACGTATTTTTATAACAAGAAACTAAACATATTCACTTTTGGCGAAGGATTAATGGCAATTTCTTTCTTTTTTTAGAAAAAATTTTGCAAAAAAAAAAAACACGCATTTTTAATGAGAGTGTTTGGCCTCAAGCTCTGCCACCTGCAGCACTGCTGCAGAACAGCCATCATAGCGTCTAAAATATATATAGGTATTGTGTTGACCGTCTTTAGTCTTAATGATAACCGTCACGTCATTGTTTGCACGTACATAAGTCGACTCGACTTAGTCGAGGCTGCTCAGCATACAGTCATAAGGCTTATGACTGTATCTGTACACATATATTTTCAAATACATACAAGAATAGTAGATATGTATATGTATTTGTGTGTGTATATATATATATATATATATATATATATATATATATATATATATATATATATATATATATATATATACATTTGAGACGCCAAGATGGCTGCGCTGCAGGCAGCAGAGTTTAGGGCCAAACATTCTCATACTTGAACTAGCATTACTTATTCATTTTGTTCAAATATCTTATTTCTTATAACTTCTGAAAATTTTTTTGTTCTCTTTATTAATGAATGTTACATAGCACTGGTAGCCGAGTAATTTGAACATAAGAAAAAATAGTTTAATGTTATGAGCGCAGGATTCAAACTTAGATTTATCTAATTATTACCAGAACACTTAAGGTAAAGTACCCAGTGGTTGGACAGAAATAAAAATAGCACCAGTAGTTGGACAGTCCAATATAATTAACGTTTTCGAAAAAAAGACGTTTTCAAATAGGAAAAAAAAATTTATTTATAATCCATCAATGCATAATAATGCCATGTCCAAAAATAGATCCCTTTAATAACATAAGAGTGTTCCTATACTCAGTACTTGGACATGGAAAAAATCGCTAAAAATTATAATTTATAGTTGGGCATAGAACGTTCAAGTTATTTTCTAACAAAAGTTACCTTGCAAAATGTATATTATTATAATTTTTATTGAGCTTATCAGAGTTAAACACATCGAAAAATATAAATAACTCTGTCCAGCAATAGCTTCCATTTGATAACATAAGATTTTTCCTATACCTGGTACGTGGACAGTAAAAAACACTTAAAATTATTGATTATTACTGAATATAACATGTTAATGTTACTGTTAAAAACTAAAATAAAGGTGAATAATGACCAGAAACTATACCATGTAGTGAAAAAGATCATAATCATTGAGTAGTTGAGAGATGTGAGAAAGCATTTTAAATTTAGGTCTACCCTAACCTCCTATCCATTTAATTAATATGGGGTATCTAACTACTGGTCCCAAGTCTCATGTTGGTCCTAGTACCTGGACACTGGTGTCCAAGTACTGTGTCTTGATGATTTTTCTTTGATATTAATTTTTTCTTTGTCCATTAACCTGATATTTTTTTTTTTTTTTTTCTAATAAATAAAAAAAAATTTAAAATAATTAATGCAATGTTTTTTTGAACATCATTTTTTGTTAGTTTTTTATAAATCAGCAAAGAAAATTTCGACTGTCAAAAGTGTTCAACTACTGGGTACTTTACCTTAGGGTGAGATTGAGAGAGCGTGTTATACTACATATTGAACGTGTTTCTCTCTTTCTGAAAAATTATGTTTCATCGATCTCTGGCTGATTAAATAAATGAACTTTTCAGACTCAAAGAAAATCTGAAGAAAAATAAATCAACTTTTTGTATTCAATACCTTGTAAAATAATGTTTTAAGCTTATTCTTAGCATACTATTAAAAAAGCCTGAAACAAGGCGTAACATATCTTAGACTTTACAAACAATAATGTATTGCACAATTTTTTGAGTGTAAAAATCGTTAACACCATTTATTTTGAATCTATCAGTTATTTTCTTACCAACTTACAAATTTAGAGAAAAGTTTCTACTGACGTTTTCTCTGTTAATATTCATTATGTAATCAAAGTTGTACGAAAGTGATTTTGTTATCACTATAATTATTTACTTGTACATCAATAGTTTAAATGACTTATTTAGTTACCTACTGGAAGCTTGTACTTTCATGTTCAGAAGGAAATTCTCGGCACGATCCTGTAAAAAATTTCATGTGAAAATTTTTTTCCACTTAAGGACTAGTTTTACAGGATTTAGTAGCTAATTCAATGACACCAAAGCGCAGTTATTCAAAGAAACCTTTGCAAGCCATTTAATGTTCTCAATTATGCATTGGCTGAATACGAGTATATATACAAATTTATAGCTTATACAGGATATGCTCAGCTTCTTAATTCCTTCACGAGAGCAGATTTAGTATGTTTTTCTGGTACACATAGGTGCATTGATACATTACAGTGGGTATATGGTTATGTCACTATTTTTAAAGTCAAAATGCTTCATGGCTCTAAAGTAATAGTACATAATTAAAATATGTATCAACACAATTAATAAGCCACCCAACCTTGAACCTTGGTTACGTATAAAAACATATTTTCTTTACCAAGCCTAAATAAAGGCTAATATAAAATCATATTATTGAAAATTTTCTTACAGTTTGATACTTCCGTTTCAGAGTATCACGTACCATTATAAATTATATAAACATGGAATCCATTCTAGGTTTAATTTTGAGAAAAATGTTTTCAAAGTTCGGTAAAAGCTTCATTACAAAAGTAACTATTATTAAACTATTGCTTACTGGACTTCTTTTGAGGGCACGGCATTTAAAATATAAATTGATAGTTAAATGTCAAGAGTGCGAAGTACTGGAAATTTTATTTCAGCTTACTTCATACACTATGCTACATTATGCGTCTAAGATAAATGCTTTCAAATTCAACGTCATCGATATTGACATATTTTCATAGTCACTATTTTGTTTCAGTCTAAGTTAGCGACTTCTTTAATATTTTAGTACTGGAAATAATATATTATAATCGTGAATGAAAAAGAAGAGAGCCCTATTTTAAGAAATCTAATTATTTTCAGAAAAGTTAGAAAAAGTTGTGTTAAATAACTGACTTAAGATAAGTCAAAAGTATAATGTAGTTTCCTCAGGAGAACTTGCAAAGGTACGATTGTTTAGCATTTAAATCAACTCGCAAGGTACGTGTATTTAAAATGGAAAAGTTAAAAATTTTGAAATACATAAAAAAAAATTGAAAAGTATTATAAAATTCGAGAAACTTGATTAATAAGTAAGTGATATATAATTTTTTAGTACTCATTGATTTTAAAATTATTAGTAAAACGTTCTTCCATTTGTCTAGTATAAGTAATTCTACATCCATATTATTGTTCTGATGTACTGTTGACTCGACAAAAGACATTTAAAAATTTATTTTTTTTTTAAATATAAATTTGGTTTATCTGCAAGACTTTAAAATTGATTGCTGATTTTTTTATGGTTTGGAACAAGTAGAGAAAAAACTTACAATAGTTACTGTGCTAGAATAGTAATCTGGTGCTGCTTAGTCGTCTACAGACTTTTTGTGGTTCAAACTTCAATTCCTACTGGGTGAGACAGTAGGTGTTAGTGTGAATAGAATGACTTTTAATATTTGTGAAAAGTCACTATATTATACAATGACACCAAAATATACGTTTTGGGCATAGTAGTTTTTGTTATTTTTATCCCTATTTACTTCAGCACAAAGAGAGATCCTCATAAACTTAGAAAAACAGCATGATTTTAGTAAAGATATTTATTTAAGAAGATGTTTCTAAGAAATTGGTTTTAAAATTGTTTCTGTACTTTAAGCACCCCAGTTATATATACAATAAATAAGATTAATAAGATAATAATAATTAAAAATAATAAAAGCTTAGTATCACGAGTAATAATAATAAACTATTAGTATTAATACTATGACCATTGTCACTACTATTTTGACGACTATTATTTGTTTTTTTTAAATTTATGTTATCACTTTTATAATAATCATTATTGTTATGATTAAGATTATTTATATTATTGTTATCATCATTTATCTACAACTAGTGTTGGCTTTGCTAATTTGATACACCCTGTCGTTTTAATTTTAACTATACCAATTTTCCGTTGTCTTATCGTTTAATTAAGCTAAACAAATACTGTTTTTTATGTTTAACAGTAGATTTCCTTTAGTTTAGATGTATCTTATTAAGACATGACACATTTATTCTACAAAATAAATAAAAAAAGTCAGAGTTATAAATATTAATTGTCTGAAAATTTTGAAGAAAAACATAACATTTTTTACTGGCTTTTTTTGGGGAAACACAAATTACAGGAATGGAGTTGTATTTAACTAAACAAAATGTAATCATAGTTACACATATAGCATAAAATTTATGTCTTGAGCTACGCTAAATTTTACCCTGATGGACTAGAAAACTTATAGTTCTATGACGGTAAAACTTAAAGTCAGTGACGTATTTTCATTTTACAAGCATCTATGCAGTAATTTTAACAAAGAATTTTGCAGTTGAAGAAATTTGTCTTTATGCCAAACTAAGCTTCACGTGAAAAAACAACTTCCTGCACAGCAAAAAAAACCGTAAGATTAAACTTTGTGTGTGTTTCTTAAGAAATAATGACACTGCTGTGGATAATCACAAGTAGCTTTAGCACAAATATGACCCCACAGCAAATTAAGACTACTTCTGCACCATGCTGATGGAGATAAGCGTTCTATGATTGAATGGCATACAACGACTCAATCACTGTAGCTGTTGACAATGACATTGGGTCTAAATTTATAATACTTCTTTGGTTCAAACTATTTCTCAGAGTCCTTTTTTTGTAATGAAGTATAATAGACCTAGTTATGATTCGAGAAATGGTTTCAATCAAGAAATGACTATAAATTGAGAGCACCTATAATGCTGCTCTTACTTCTGGTTGCTACCGGTTACTTCTCGTTGCTACCGGTTGCTACTGGTTGTACAAATAGTTTCATCTGGACTTAGCACTAAGACCGATAAATAAAACTGCAGGGTGGTGTAGGCGGGGGTGGTGACTCATTCTCTCCTTGAACCATGCTGCTACTTCCCTGAGCCCCTTGACTACTACTCCCAAGTTGCATTAGTGTCGGTGACGGCGAGGAGGAGGGTGGTGACGGTGAGCTTGATGAAATGCTTGATGACGGTGATGGCGACTCGATACCATGGCTGACACCTACAACGTTTATAATGATTAAAAATATAATTTGTTTGAACTGTATGATGATTTAAGAAAAGGCACCTTGAGCTAAATCACGAGTAGAGCGTGCCTGATTATGACCAGGCTGGTGACCAGCTGACCTTTGAGTCGATTTTCCGTTACTGTTGCTACCACTCATATTACTCCTTAAGGTTGTGCCTGGCTGCTGCTGCTGGTGCTGTTGCTGCTGCTGCCGGTGCTGACCTCGGATTGGCCTGCCTAAGCTACGATGCCGACCAGCTACCTGTGCAGCGGCCACTGCAGCGTTACAGCCACCCTCCTCATTCGTTTCTCAGAGATAGACTTTTTTAACGCTACGCGTTGTTGCAAATCCATCATTACGTCGATAAGCATTGGGATCACCCTGATGACTGCGGAGTGTTCCAAAGTTGTCTGATCTGGTGCTAGGACCACGGTAACCGTAGCCGTCTGGAAACTGAAATAAAGTCTCTGCAGGTGTAGGCGGTGGCTTGCGCATCGTGCCCTTTGGTGAATGCAGTTTTGGTGGCTGGGGAACTAAGACAGGCTCCGCATAAGTCACTTCCTCCTGTGGCAGAAGCTTTGGCTCTGGAGCTAGACGACTGCAAGAGATAACATAGAAGAACAATAATTTAATCATCCAAACAACTACATTAAAATTATAAATTTGATTTCTTATAAACTACTGGCAACTTGATTACAATATTATGCTACTAATCTTCATCTTTACAATTGAAGTTGTAAACGTTTTTCGAACCAGCCATTTAATTATCAACCCTTAAATGCCTTCGAGAAATCATAAATAAGCTCCCTAATAGTACCCATCGATGGAATATGGACGTATAAGGCTCTTTTACAGTCAAGCTTGAATCAGATGGCACCAGGGTACGTCGCGGCTGTCATGGCCGTCTCACTCACACAACATTACTTTTCAGTATTGTATGTATACAGGAAATTAAAGTGTAGTGGTAAAGCGCAATATTTGAAATTTTGAAATGAATAAGGAAGACAAGAAAGAATATTATAGGAGCTTAAAATTTTCAGAATTTAAAAAGCTTTTAAAAGGGAAAGGAGCAAGAGTCAGTGGAAGAAAAGCAGAACTCGTGGACAGGTAAGTGTACATTTTAGGTTATATTTACAAGGCTATTTATGTATTTGTTTACTAATGATTGGTCTCCCAATTGCTTTGAGCCACTTTTTTTCTATCACACTATCAGAATGAAATTTAAATTTCACTTTCTTATCGCAGGATATTACACTGCACTTCACTTTTCCTACTATCTTTAAACGTAAATGCAAACAAAAATTGTCTGCAAACAACAGCAATCATTTACAAAAGTTATGTCTTCTGCTTTGCTCATCACACAGATAGGCTCACGGACACATTACACAACTGTAAATTTGACGGTGTGTAAGTGCGACGGCCATGACAGCTGCGACGTGCCCTGTAGTTTAGGCTCTGGTTTAGGCGCCAGGTAGGGTCCCGTGGCCTTTTCAATTAGAACGGACCCACCAAAGTTTCTTTAATGTATTTTTGCCTGCTGAACACGATTATCGATGGTGGGTCGCGATCCGGATGGATAATCTTTTTTATCAACAAATTTTATAAACAAATAAAAATTATTCATTTAAAAAAAAAAAAAATTTTTTTCCTATTTTTTAGCTCATTTTGAACAAAAAAGTTACTACACACCATATGCCTAAACCCAATACTTTTCCCGTAAAAAATTCGACAACTTTTAAAAAATGCGTTTTTTGCTATTTTCAATAGCTTGCTACTTAAAGCCCGATTAATATTTTTTAACTCAACACCTCTCAAATTGTGAGCCCAAAAATTGAGAACAAATTTCTTGTATTACATATACACGACACTGTACGTAAACTTGACATCGTATATTTTGTTGAGATTCCAAAAGGTCAAATGACTCTCGCGATACACACACATATATATATATATATATATATATATATATATATATAGTCACTTGGGGGGAAAATAAGACAGGTCTAGTGGGTGCAATTCTATTTTCATTTTTTTTTACACGTTCAACGATTGTAATACGATAAAAGCCTTTTAATAACATGTTTTTGAGGAGATGACAATACCTTAGATATTTTTTCCCAACTCCATTAGTCTTTTGCAGCTAAAAACTTTCTTTGGAAAGTGCAAAAACGCACATTTAACCTTACCAAAATCCTGCTTGTTTTCCTATATGTAGTCGGAAACGGGAGAACTTTGTACAGGTTAAATGTGTGTTTTCGCATTTTTAAAGGAAAGTTTTAAGCTGCAAAAACTAATTAAGTTGAGAAAAATAGCTAAGGTATTGTCATCTCCTCAAAAAGATGTTATTGAAAGGCTTTTACAGTGTTACAGTCGTTGAACGTGTAAAAAAAAAATAGAATTGCACCCATAAGGCCTGTCTCATTTTTTCCCCGAGTGACTATATATATCGCGATAGTCACGTGTCCTTTTGGAATCCCAATAGCATCACTACAGTCGTTTAAAAGACTCTCACGGCCGAATTTGACCTTGCTCGTTCGGTTACACCGATATGACTGAGCTGTTGACTAGAAAAAAAAGTGAAGTCAGCGATTTAAATATTTATTACTTGTAAAGTCAGCTTTATAAATAGTAAAGTTATGGGACTTTTTTTTTTGAAAAAAATAAGTGTTCTTCATATGAAAATAATTTGATATTTAGTATTTCAAAAGGTGACGATCTCATGCACTTCCGTAAATCGTGAAAAATTCTTACTTTTTTTAATTTAGAGAGCACATTATTGGGAGTTTCTACTTGGATTACAATGAATTTACTATGGGTAATTTTTTTTCATGATTAGTTTCATGGTTATTTTAACATAAAACAATGAGAAGTCACAAAAATTCTTAAAGGGGATTTATAGTCATGCTATGTTACTTTTCTCCATCTATGCTTAGCAGTATGCAATAACTTTTGACTTTACTTATTTCTTAAAGCTTCAACTTGGTGCATTTATACACATTGTTTTGCATTAAAATAAACACAAATTTTGTGACTATAAAAAATTAATCCAAGTAAGGTAAGCGGTTCATTAGAAACTTTTGATGATATACTGAATGACCCTGAAGTGCAGAATAAGCAAATACATCATGTTTTTAAAAATTAAAAAAAATTTCTGCTTAGAAAAAAAAATTGTACAGTTTTTTTTTAAAAACTATTCCAATTCAAGATTTTATAACAAACTTCGAAACTTCACATCAACACAACATGTATAATTTTATAACACCTAGCAAAGACTATTCATAAGGGGCCATCCATTAACTACGTATCGCCATTTAGGGGGGGTAGGGGTATGACAAATTGTGACATTAAGTTACGTGAGGGGAGGGGGAGGGGTTCAATTAAAAGTAACGTAACTTTACTTTATGCCACGAAAATTAAACAAAATTAAATGCACTACTATATTTTTCCAAATAGAGCGCGTAATTGCAAGTTTCTCAGTCGTGCCACGCTAGGCGCTGTATTGTACGTCTATACTAGTGACACTACTACCAACCTACTGGTATTATACGTTGATCAAGCAGCAGGGTTTTGTTTTTCTTATTGACAAGTCGTGACGAAAAAATCAGTCGATAGCAGAGTATTGACACATGCAGAACAAAAAAACAGTTTTTTGTTTTAATTATGACACAAGCGCAGTATATTATTTAATATTAACAGATTAAGTTAAGTGTATAGTTTTATTATTTAATGTGCAATAGATATTTATTTTGTAATGTCTTGGTATACAAAAAATCCAATGAAACGTAAACCAATTATAGAAAAGATATTGATGTTATTGTAATCGATGAATCGATGGGTAAGTATTATGTCAAATTATTATTATACATTGACCTCTTCCATCTATATTGCGCTATGTATATTCTTTTACTTCATAGAAACGTCGCGCTTATTTTTAGAGTGAAAATCGCTGGAGTGCGAAAAACTTTGTCAATTAAAATTACAGACCAGTGAAAAAAAGTTATCCACTTCGGCCAGGAGTCGAACCTGGGTCTCCTTCTTGCCGGGAAGGTGCGTTAACCAACTTCGCCACCGAAGTCTCGGCGGACACCCTTCCTCACTGCTCTTGTTTAGGCGTGTCTTAGGTCAAACGCCGATATTATAGATATTGATGTCATTGTAATCGATGGGTTAAAATTATGTCAAATTATTATTATACATTGACCTCTTCCATCTCAATTGCGCTATGTATATTCTTTTACTTCAGACACGCCTAAACAAGAGTAGTGAGGAAGGGTGTCCGCCAAGGCTTCGGTGGCGAAGTTGATTAACGCACCTTCCTGGCAAGAAGGAGGCCCAGGTTCGACTCCTGGCCGAAGCGGATAACTTTTTTTCACTGGTCTGTAATTTTAATTGACAAAGTTTTTCGCACTCCAGCGATTTTCACTCTAAAAATAAGCGCGACGTTTCTATGAAGTAAAAGAATATACATAGCGCAATTTAGATGAAAGAGGTCAATGTATAATAATAATTTGACATAATACTTACCCATCGATTACAATAACATCGATATCTTTAATATCAGCGTTCGACCTAAGACACGCCTAAACAAGAGCAGTGAGGAAGGGTGTCCGCCGAGGCTTCGGTGGCGAAGTTGGTTAACGCACCTTCCTGGCAAGAAGGAGGCCCAGGTTCGACTCCTGGCCGAAGCGGATAACTTTTTTTCACTGCTCTGTAATTTTAATTGACAAAGTTTTTCGCACTCCAGCGATTTTCACCCTAAAAATAAGCGCGACGTTTCTATGAAGTAAAAGAATATGCATAGCGCAATTTAGATGGAAGAGGTCAATGTATAATAATAATTTGACGGAATTATAGAAAAGTTTTGAAGACAAAAAATTGTTTCCAGTTAACGTGGAGAAGAAAATCAAGGAACTTCTTTAAGAAAAAAACAAAAAAAGATGCAGAAAAGATTCTTTTCTTTACACGGCAAGTAAGATCAATCTTCGTTAAAAAAATTTTTTGTGTTATCTAAGCTATGAATAAAACTTGAAATAAATTTTGTATGATCTACATTGACGTTAATATTATTTGTATTTATTATAAAATGCAATTAAAAAAATATTTCCTTTATTCAGAAATCTGTAAGTAAACAAGTTCCCGATGCTAGTCCTTTTGTTTGCGGTATCTCAAACTCCGAGTTGGTATCGAATTCGGCACTGATTTTGCAAGAACTACTTCATGCTGAAGTCGATAATCCTCCTAAAGGTAATAAAATATTTATCAGCAAATATTAGCACGCATTTGAACTTTTAATTTTTAAGTCAGAATTGACACAATGTTATACGATCCGAACAGAAAAAAACGTTTTTTTTTTTTACTTTTAATCTTACTTTAACCATATGTAATTTCAATTGAAACTTTAATATCAACATTTTCTACGCGTTAACGAGTGAATTTTATAATCATAAAAATAATGATTTTGAATCAGGAATTGAGCGTGGAAGGAGCACGCCTATTATCTCAAACAGTGGCGAAGAAGATGAGGAAATTCTTAGCCCTAGCGTAAATCGCCAATACTCTACTCCCGCACAAGATAGTATTAAGACCAAAATTAATTTATTAGAAAAGCAGTTAATTGTAGCTGTTGAGGCTCGTGATTTCGGTCTTGAATCAGAAAGTGTACCAAAGGATATAGAGAAAAAAAAAAAAAATTGGAAGGTTCTAGAAAATTGCTGACAGCAACAATTAATACAGCTAAACGCCAAAAAAATACCGAGATGAACGTCAGGAAGGTCTTAAAAAAATAGCGATTGATCGACCAGATTTAGCAAAAAATTTGCACGTAAGTTCTTAATTATTTAAATTGCATACTATCGATAAATATATTTATCGATATATTTTCGATAAAAAATCTACTTGTAAATTTAACATAAAAGTAAAGTTCATATTTTCACGCATACGTGATATTAATCAATTTTTCTCGATTGTAGATCGTAAAATGTGATGAAAAAGATTGCTGCGGCGAATGGAGAAGTAGTTTAAGAGATTTTCTTCCTGTGACTAACGGTTTTCTGCCTCCTCCATTTCTATTGCGCAGAAATCGTATCGGATGACTTGAAATCCTAACCCCGGACGATACAAAAGAAAAAGATAGCTTCCCTGATTTGTTTGTCAGACTAAGTATTGGTTTAAAACCCTCGATGACAACTGCTGTTCCTGTACCATATAATTATTACTGCCCTTCAGTTGTTGATGACATTGAAGGCAAGTTTTAATTATTCTCAAATGTAATTATAATCTTTCAGCACTAAATCATACGATTTTTTTAATTTCAGGTAGTACATGTGACTCATGTGGATTATGTTTTGCTTCAAAAAAACAAAAAAACTTGCACACCAAAGAAATTCATGGAAAAGTCAATAATCAAAAGCTACGTGCAAAAAAAAGTTTAGCAAAAAGAGAAACAGAATTACTTTGTGAACTTGATACTCTTGAGTCAATAATAGAGTGGCTCGAAGAAGAAGACGTAGAACTTAAATTTTCTGATCTCACAAATAATGATTTTACAGATGATATAGCTTCCTTTCCTGTAATCAGTGATATACACGAGTGGCTAGTAGCACCTTTTGAAAGTGCATGTGATGTAAAGTTAAAATTAAAGTCTTATTTAATATTAAATTTAATTAATAACTCAATTTTTATTCTTATTTAAAAAAAAAAATCTTTTTTAATAGAAAAAGTTACGTAACATTTACTGGGGGAGGGGGGTCAGGCAAAACGTTACGGTCAGTTACGTGGGGGCGGGGGGAGGGGGTCAAAAAAGGCCAAAAACAGCGTTACGTAGTTTATGGATGGCCCCTAAGCATACGATCAGTTGAATGCTAACGAAGGAGTAAGAACAAAAATTAAAAAATTATTGATGTTTCTTTGGTTTTAACGTCAATTACATCAGGCTGTCTTTATTAAAAGAAAACACAACGAATCTTATGTCAAATATCATTTTCTGATTCTTGCCCCACAGTATATTTGGGTAAGACAGAGAGCTTCGCAAAAACGCCTTAAAAAATACAATAATACGAAGAAAGATAATCTTGCTATCACTTTACACAGAAAATAATTCAATCTTAATCTTAATTTTATTGAAGCGATAATTTTAAACCATGAAACAAATAGATAAAAAAGAATAGTATTCGAAACGTTATACGTAAACTCTATACTTAACAATAAATAAATTTAAAAAATTACAGCTTATTTCTTAATAATAACATATGATACTCTGATGAGTAATCTCTTTTAGTTCTTTACCGTGGACACGTTTGCTTTCTATATTTATAATAAGTAAGCGTACATTAAGGAGGCTCCCTCGTGCAGAAATGCCTACCCACGTCATAGGTCACAAATTTTCTCGCAAACTCAAGTATAATTGGCATCACTGACGCAAGAGAACATAGACTCACCTGTGTAAATACAATGACTTAATCAATTTTTAATAGAATATCTCGAAACTTTCCAGGGTACTACTTACTTTACTAGGCGTCATTTGAAAGAGGAGATTTTTTTTACAAAACGTGTGTATTTTTATTACGGGAACTATTGATTTATTCAAGTTTTCAAGTTGTTTTCATCGTATTTGCAAGCTCCGCTATAAAGATACGTGTTAGAAAGCACTACATTATATTAATAATATCTCGAAATTTCACAGGGTGAGTGATATAAATAATTATATCATTGGATTCAGTACATTTTTAACTATTAAATTTATCTGGTCATGGTTCAGGAACTGCCACGAGGGAGCCTCCTTAAGAAGGTTTGAAAAAAAAGTTAAAAATGTAGAATCATGCCAAAAAATATATATAATATATTTGAGCATATCAGGAGTGCACATAAATTTTTTTACATTTTTCACTGAGGAAATTTTCGAAAAAATAATTATGAAATATTGTCAGTTTAATACGATCTTTTATGAGAGAACAAGGTTAGGTTACATTTCAATTAAATATTATGGTACATTATAAATGTGTTGGAATAAAAAAACAAAACGTTTGTATAGATACCTTAGAACAAGCGGAAGAAGCTCGACAAAAAAAATCATGACTCGCCAGGCAGTTTTCAAGAATATAACCAATTACAGTCGTACAGGTTCAAGTTTGTCGAGTGCGTGAGAAGGTGCGCGGTAAAGGGGGTACATCTGCGCGGGCTGGAGGACTCACCGTTCCTCGCCTCCATGCATGAATGATACTCCTAAACCTCCTTAATAACTTACATGTAGTTATGTATATATATATATTTGACGCTAACGATATTCATTTAAGTTAACCAACAGCATGTAACAGTCGCTGTTACTTTACAGACATGAGTAATTTATAGAAATTAAAAAAAAGTATTTATAATATGTATTGGACTCCTCTTATACAATTATTTATTTTCCGTTTATTATATTTAGGTATACGTTGTTTCCGCTGAAAATATTTATGTTTTTGTGGCCCTACAATATGATTTATTAAAATGTGTGTTTTCTACTAATAATGTGAGCATGGTAAGGTTGGCGTTAAGACTAACGAAACGTTACTCAAGATACCAGCTTTCAACTGATCATATGCTTGTGACTATACTCTTCTAGTTATTACGAAAAACTGAGAGCAGAGCTACATTTTTAACAATTAGCGTAATATACAATTTTACTTTTTGTTTGCAAACATTTAAAATTATTGTCATTGTTTATTATGTACTTTAACTTAACACATTGATAATCAAATAGTTAACAGATATTTCTATTTAGTTTTGTAGTTACGTATCTCCAGACCTCACAGAAATAGTCGAAAATTATCTAGCCAATGTATTTTCGAGTATCCTAATGTGATACAGCAGCTTGCATACATATCATTGTTTTACGTTACTGGTGTTTCGTATGCTTGGCTATGCCTCGGGCGTTTATTCATGTGAAATTTGGAACATTCCTTATGCCTTTCCCTAGGTGCGTAATAAACTACTACTGCACACCTCCCAATAATTGTGTAAGAAAAAATTTTAATTTTTTACGTTGTTTACAAACAGCTCGAGGTAGTTCTAAAAAATAAACTCAAATCGTGGTGTAAGTTAGTATTTAAATGCATTAATAAAAAAGTTGTAGCTTGGAGTGCACATACAAAAATATCTTTCAAGAACAACAATGTTAAAGAGGTCTGGGAGATTTCAAAATGTAGAGTCGTGCCAAAAAAATGTATGCTATATTTGAGCATATCAGGACTGCACATAAATTTTTTCAGATTTCTTACCAGGGGAGATTTTCAAGAAAATAATTATTAAATATTGACAGTTTAACACGGTCTCTTATGAGAAAACAAGGTTAAGTAGCCTTTAATTTAAAATTAGAGCACATTATAAATGTGTTAAATTAAAAAAAAAAATGGTTTTATGGATACTTTCGTACAAAAAAAAGATGCTCAACAAAAAGAATCATGACTCGCAAGGCATTTTTTAAAATGCAACGAGTATACGAGAGGGTGTGCGGTAAAGGGGGCATATCTACGCGAGCAGGAGGGACCTCCCGTTCTCATCTCTCTAAATGATCCTCCCAAACCTTCTTAAGTTAATTGCGTATACATCCTAATACAATCGGCATCATTTATGGACATTCAATGGTGTTGATCAAAAAATTTATCTATCAGTCTTAAGTGTATGGATTCCTAAAATGTATTAAGATTCTCAATATTTTGTTAGTTTATAGCTAATGATTATTGTTTCTAATGCATGTCATGCTTTAAAGTTTGTATGAACATTTTTTGCATGCTCTGAAACTAATAATGAAAAAATAGATAGTTTATACGAAAATATTTGAGTATTAAATTATTTAACACTCAAGATGATGCTGGACTATGCTTCGTGAAAAAGTATGCTGTTGTCATGTATCTTTCTAAAAGAAAATATAAAATTATAATCAGCCACAAATATGTTAATTAAAGCTTTAGTTTTTATAAAACAAAAACTTTCTGATAACTTCAAAAAGATCGGTCCAACCTTCAGTTTTCATCAGATGCTTTGAAATACTTTTTATAGACATTTGCATAATAAATTACAAATTAAATATGTTTTAAAATGCTTAAACTAAAGATAATATGAACATTGCATAAAAGCGATAAATTATTACTTATCTTATACAGTCCTTAAAAAATATAAAGTTAACTTAATTCTTTAAGATAAAAAAATTGAATGTCAAGGTTTTATTAAAGACTTAGAAAATGTTGGAATGTACTACCCCACAAGGTTTACACACCAACACCCAACATTTGTAATGATAAAAAAACGCTTATAAAATAAGATATCATATTAAAATCTCAATTAAGAGGGTGAGAAAAACTGTCGAATAAGCTTTGCGTGCTAAATTTCCAAAAACATATCACTATACTTTTATTGTATACTCTTTTTACTGAATCTCATATCTGTAATGATGATATACATATGAGACATGGTGTATAAAACTTAATAATGAAATACGATTTTAATCTGTATTTTTTACCTCAAAATAAATATTTAATTTCCAAAAACTCCACTTAACAAGTAGTTTTTAATGTAGATGAAACAAATAAAACGAAAGTCCCAAAACAAATAGGTTAAGTAAAATGCAACGATTTGCGGAATTACTAATCAATCAGAAGAGATTCTATTTTTTAATTGAATAACATTATATACTTTTTAAAAACTGACCATTACTTTGTATACCAAAGACAACCGGGTTCAATTAATTGAGCTTCCGCAATGGCAACAAATAAAGTACAAGAAAGACTTTTTAGAAAAGTACTATTGAAAAGAGCGCTTAGTAAATCAGCCAAAGCTTTTACCTGATCGATAGCTGAACCTTAATATATTTTTATTATTCAACAACTTATTAACTAATAATACGCAAAATAATGAGCAGAGCCAGAAAGCGAGTACTTTAAAGAATATCATACAAACTGAAATTTATCAAAATTCAGTTGCAGAGTACCAAGCCATAAGTATTTTTACTGAACAGTACGACATCATTATCAAATAAAATCAGATAATTAAATAATAAAAGTGATTTGTTCTATCTTTAAGGTCACCATGGACTGATGTTGCATAAGACCAACTAGTTACCCACACTGTATATATATATATGTGTGTGCGTGTGTGTGTGTGTGCATGTGTGTGTGTACTTAGTATTCTAGTATGTAGTAGATATGCAATAAGCAGAAACACTAAATTTTAAAGGGATCATAATCACCGTTTTACGTTAGATAAAAATAGCAAATAGTTTTTTATACTTAAAGTAAGTATTTATTAGTAACGTATGCAATTTTTAGAGCTCTGCAAGTTTTGCTTCGACATAGGAAATTGTTACGTGGGAAAACCGAAAGGTAAGTTAGTTGCTGAGTTAGTTCGCTGCTTTTTCGATATTCTTTTATTTTTTTTTTTTTTTTTTTTTTTTTTTTTTTTTTTTTTTTTTTTTTTTATAACAACAAAGCTTTTATTTATTACTCTCTAATGTCTAGAAAAAGTGTACTTTTTAAGATTTTTGCGTGGCGACTGAGTTCTCAAAGCTGAGCTTCAACTCTACTTGCATCACAGCGTGATTTTTTTCTTTCTGCGCCAGTAGAATCTCCGTGTGTGGTCCTTATGGATGCAATTTTATTTTTTTTTTTCTTGCAAAAGCAGGAGCAGCTCGCGTACACTGCTGCGCAATGTCGTTATGTAAGTGACAGCTTATGTGATTGCAAGCGTCTTTTATTTTTTCCTAGTTAAGCATGCGGGTTGTAGATTCGTATGCCTTCTCTCCAATATCGACGACCCTGTTTGAATGAGGGTGGCCTAGTAACGTTGTCCTTCGATGGCCAAGTTCTCAGAAACACTGCCGCACACTGGGTGTGGTCGATTATTTCTCTCGATCGTCGAGCAGTGATCTGGGTGCATTATTTTTAGTCTCCCTTACATGAACAATTAAGTACTGGTCCATGTAGTTTTTTGCAAAATTATGCTAACTTTGAGGTGGACAGTTTGACGAACGGGCTATTCGTTAATTTAGACATGGTAGTCAATTCTATATCCCGTTACAATTATGTGTGGCGTTTCAGGTGTTGTGGTTATCAGTATATCATGATGGTAGGAGTGGGATTGTTTCTAATGGGGAACGATAGCAGGAAGTAAGAAGAGGAGGTTTAATCTCTCATACTCGACGTGGGCTCATGGGCCTTTTAAAAAAAAAGTTTTATTTTTTCTGAAATTGTTTTATTTATTTTTTTTATCATTCCTCCATGCTCCTCTCTACCTAACAATGATTGCTAAAATTTTTTTTTTTTTTAATATTTTTTTTTTTACAATAATGAAGTCAATCGGGTAATCAAGAATAAGATTATTTTAATTTACAAGTATATGTCAGCTTATACGTCTGTTTTTTCCTTTTTATTTGTCTTTACCATGCGTAATTTTTACATTTGGCCTGTGAGTTAATTCTACTCCTATTGAGTACGTCTACTCACTAGAGAGTGCCACACGCGCTCCTCATTCGCTTTGCTTTTTTTTCATTCACATTATATCAAATTACAATTGATTAATATTATTAATGCTTTGTTCATGCGTACCTATCCATTATAGTTATGGGTTTTTTTTTTGCAAATCTAAGTCTAACGTATGTGAATATCTAGTTTGCGGCGCGTCCGGGGCCGCGAAAAAAGTTTTATCGTAAACCTAATTGATCCCACTCTTTCCCTGAAATATTTTCGCTCCGCGTCCGGGGGCCGCGAAAATTTAAGTGAAGTCAAATATTTAATTCCGAACTTCCGTGTTCTTCACCCTGTTCGCATTTTCTGGCGGTGCCTTTACCATGCATGCTTTTTTGATCTTATCTACATGCGATACTCTTATTTCGTCACCTCTCTGTAATTTTACGTTTTTGTTAATATAATTGATACCTGTAATTTCATACGGGCCCTCGTATAGCGAATCATATTTGCCTTTCAATGGCTCTTTTAATATGTACGCCATTTCTCCTTCCATAAAAAATTTGGTGTTAAGTTTCCTGTCGTAGTAATATTTGGATCTATACTTGCTTTGTACCTGTTTCAGCGCTGCTATTGTTCGCATTTGTGTGAGGGTATCCGTGATTTGCTCAAAGTATTTGCTATACGTTTGGTCTGTTTCTACCCTTTTAAAGCTCGAAGGGATACGTGCTCTCTGTCCGAAAAGTAACTCGTACGGAGTGTACCCCATGCTCTCATGCTCGGATGTATTATATGCGAGCATGCATAAAGGTATTAATTCATCCCATTTTTCGTTTTTGTCGACGTACGCCTTGAAATACTCGCATAGCACATGGTGCATTCTTTCTATTGCTCCATTACTCTGTGGGTGGAATGCTGTGCTGCCGATTTTATCAATTTTGAACAATCTTGCGAACTCTTCCATTGTTCTGTTCATAAAGTGTGTCCCCCTATCTGATAATAATTTTTCTGGGGCCTTGAAATATGTCATAAAGTAGTTTAAGAGAGCTTTTACCGTCTCTTGCGCCGTTGCTCGCTGTACCGGCGCTAATACTATGTATTTTGTCAGCCAGTCCTGGATTGACAATATATGCGTGTTACCATGGTCTGAAGGCTTATTTATTGGTCCATAAAAATCTATTGAAATTTTCTCAAATGGTCTGCTCGGTGTGTCAGTAATAAGCATCGCCTGTTTGGTTTTTACTTTTACCAGTTTTTTCGTTTGGCACGATTCGCATCCCGCCACAAATTGCCTAACTTCGGGTCTCATGTTTCTCCAGTAAAAATCCTTTGCTATCCTATTATAAGTTTTGTTAATCACCCTATGTCCTCCCACCGTTAACTCATGGTACTCTTCAATAACTTTGAATTGTTGATCTACCGGTGGCACAACAAGCGTGTTTGTGTACAAAGTAATTATAATATTCATTTCCTTGAAAATTTCCTCTAGCTGCTCGATCAAATACATCCATTGGTTTATGTCTAGAATCGCGAGGTCCCTTATTATTCCAATGTTTTTCAAACTATTACTTTTCACTAATCCCTGGAGTGATTTTAAGCATATCTTGATATCTGTCCTTAACGCCCTGTCATCGAAGTGTTTTTTCACGTACATGCGCATGACCGATACTTTCCTTTTTCTAGAAAGCATGGCATTTCCGACCGCCCTCACTTCGTGATTCATCATTATTGGACCAATGTATCTCCGCTCGTAGAGCGCGTCAATTGTCTCTGTATCCGGGACGTTTTCCACCACTGTACAGAAGGCTAGATTGTCTAGGTATCTGAAGGGGTGATCTTCTACTTTCTTTACTTTTTGAAATGGAGGGGGATTTGATCCATCGCCTGGGACCCATGGTGGCTTATCACGCGGTAGTCGGGTTATGCATACCCTATATTTATCTAGCGCGCTGACGTTCTTGAGATCATTCCCCTCCTTTTGATCGCTTTCGCTTTCTTCGACTAGAGCTTGGTTGAGTCCCCTGCTCTCTTCTTCGCTTCCCGAGGCTATTGTCGATGTGCTATCGGAATCAAGTGGTGGTGGAGGGTCGGGTGGTGGTGTATCCCTGTCCTCGTGCACCTCTTCTGTTGCGCTCTCTCCCTCTTTTTGTGCGAAATTTTCACTGCTCGTCTGTCTCTCTCCTTTTCCTGACTCATCATTGGAGCTCTCCCCGTTGCTCATGTGTCTTACATCACTATCTCCTGTTTCGTGTCCTTCTTCGCGATTGCCCTGCTCACTGGTGCTGACTCTAGTATCGTTCAAATCTTTCCCGCCAGCTGAGCCCTTTTCACTATTTTCTTCGTGGTCTGTTGTCAGATGGCTGCCTTCATCGTATTCTATTAAAGCCTGATAATGATCATTCTTGAGGCGTATGTGTTTAAATGTTTCCCTTTTTTTCCCTACAAAATGTTAAAAGATTGTTCTTTCTCTTGATAATTGAAAGTGGATGCATATGTTTACTTTATGTATTTGAGAAAATACAAAGGCGCATTCCCCGTCCCCAAACGCGTGGCTCTCCTTTAAGATATTTTTTGTGCCCTCTGGGTCTTTACATTTATTTATCCATTCCGAGCTAAGGAGCGTTTTTCTCAGTCTGTCCTGTGACATTTCCAATCCATATAAAAGTATGAGGCAATGAAAGAGACAGCTTCCGTCCTGGGGTACGTCGACTAACGTGAGCCTCTTATTCGGCTCTGCGCAAGAATCTCCACATTCACGAGTCTCCCTATCTTCTCCTTCGCTCATTTCGACCGACGTTGCATAGTTTTTCCTTAACTCATTTGTTGGTGGCGAATCGTTTCTAATTCTTGTGTTCTCATTCCCTTTTTGGTTTTTACTGTCCATTGAACTTTCTAATTTTTCTACTCGGTCATCTTCATCTTTCCATAGGTCTATTCTTAATCCTTGTTTACCTTCAACCGCTCGTTTTTTAACTTCAATTAGGACTTTTGCCCGAAATCCGCCACCAAGGCCGTCTATTAGGTCGTAAAGGTGTGTGTCGTGTCGGATTGCGCCGTTTATACGTTCAGTATTATTATATATGGTGGTGCCGTTGGTGAGCGGGCTATTCATCGTATGCTCGTCCCGTGCTAGCTCCTCTTCGCTCTCTTTTTCCTTTGGCTCGCTTCGTGCTTGGTCGGCTCTCTCCATCACTTCGACCTCCTTGCTTTTGAAAACGCCTTTCTCCGTGATCTCGGTCTTTTCTGCTGTTTCGTCTATTTCCGTCAGCTTTCGGATATCGCTTGCTTCTTCTTTGTCTCTCTTTTTCTCCGCCGCTTCGGCTGCTAGGCTTGCTTGTATCAGCTGCCGACCCCAATCATCAAGTTTTGGACTATGGTTTTCTGAATCATCATTTGTTATTATTGGTGTCCCGCAGTTTGCAATTATAATATCTCTTGACGGACTTTCGTTGTGTTCTGTGATAGAGAATGGTGCTTGCTTCCTCGTAAGTGTGTATAATTGACGCTTGCGAGTTTTCCGTTCTTTTGGTCCCATTTCGTTTTTCTCGATTGCTGGTGTGCTTGTAGCAGTTATCCCTTTTCGAAAGCCCGGTTCTTTCTTAATGTAGCCCAATTTTCCGTCTGCTGGCCCTTGTGAAATAAATTCCCCTTTTTCTGTAACATCGCGTATTTTCAACTCGTTTTGATTCCGTAGTGCTTGCAGCAGCGGCGAATACCTTTTGCTAGGCTCCTCTGATTCAGAGTCCGCATCGCCGTTTTCTTGACCTTCTGTTCCCATATCTGAATTTTTTTCAATATTTTCACCCTGATATCGTTTTTTTTCTGTATTACGACGTTCGAGTTTTCTGAGTCGGTGCCTCGGATTTTTATTTTCTTCGGATTACCTTGAATTCTTTTCTTAAGAGTTGCCCGTACTTTATATATGCGCGCTGGTGGTCCGCTGCTATCAGCCAGTTCTTCATTCTCTTGTTCGTCCGCTAGCTGATATAGCTCTTGGCGTGGCCGTTCGGGATTCACTTTCCCTTCTTGTAATATTGGGTTTCGTGATAATGCGTCGGGTGGTCTGTTGTTTATACCTGGGCGGTATATGACTTCGAACTCATACCCTCTTAATTCCGCTTTGAGCCTATTGAAACGAATGTCTGGTTTTTTAGATGAATGAAAGTGTTTAAGCAGCTCGTGGTCTGTAACTACCGTAAATTTCCGTCCGTATAGGTATGGCCTAAATTGCTCTTTTGCAAATACAATTGCCAAAAGTTCTTTGTCGTACGTCGGGTAGCGGAGTACGCTCCCTTTGAGACAGCGAGACGCGTACTCACACGGTCTATCTTTTCCAATCTCTCCTTGACTCAAAATTGCTCCAATCGCGTAATCCGATGCATCCGTCGTAACGATAAAAGCTTTTTCTAAATCCGGGGCGATGAGTACAGGTCCGCTGCACAATGTATTCACAAGAGTTTTAAATGCCTGCTCTTGCTGATCGCCCCATTCGAATTTCGTGCCCGTTTTTTGGAGATTTGATAGGGGTTGGGCAATTCGTGCATAATTCTTGATGAATCGTCTGTAATAGCCTACGAATCCTAGAAATTGTTTTATCTTTTTTGCATTTGTTGGTTGAGGGTAATTTCTAGCTGCCTCAAGTTTCTTTGGGTCAGTCATTATCTGTCCATTGCCTACAATATGACCGAGCACTTTCGCCTCTCTTTTTAAGAATTGACATTTCTTGGGCTCTATCGTGAGGTTGGCGGCTGCGAGCCGTTTTATCAATTTTGTAAATCGTTTCCCGTGTTCCTCAAGGTCAGGGGCAAATACCATTATGTCGTCGAGATAAACTTCTATTTCATGGCCCTGTAATCCTGCTAGTGCTAGTGCGATAGCCCTTAGAAATGTGTTTGGTGAGTCCTTGCACCCCATAGGCATCCTTTTGTATTAGTAGTGCCTGTCTGGGCCCGAAAATGCGGTTTTATGTGCATCATCTTCGTGTATTTTTACCTGAAAAAATCCTGATTTGAGGTCCACTACCGTGATGTAACGTGCTGATGCTAGATTCTCTAAAATGTCACTCTGAAACGGTAGCGGGTAACATGACCCTACTGTGACTTCGTTTAGTAGTCGAAAGTCTGTGACTACTCTTACTCTTTTTTCATTGTTTGGCCCCGGTTGTTTTGCCACTATCCATGTATTTGAGTTATACGGGGAGGTGGAGGGTTCAATTATCCCTTGTTCAAGCATTTTTTTAATTTCGACTTTCATTTGATCCCTTATTGCTGGTGGATATCTGAATCTTTTTGCTACGATGGGTTTATCCGACGTCGTTATAATTCGGTGTTTTATCAGGTGTGTTGCCTTGAGAGGCTCACCATCGAGGCCAAATACATAAGGGTTTGACTCGATCAGTTTTCTCACATGTTCTATTTCTTCCTTGTTGCAACCAGCTGTGTCTACGAGTTGCATTATTTTATCTACCCGATTTTGTTTCTCTAGCTCCCCTTCGTTTTTTGTAAAAATTTCAATTTTTTTCTTGTCATCTCTTTTTTCTTTATTAAATAATCTTATCATTGCTTCCCCCAAGCTTTCGACGTCGTCCCCTTCGACGTCTTCTGCGCGCTTCCGGTAAATTTCCTTATATTCTAGCAGCTCTACTTCCGGAACAGGCACGTATTTTATTTCGTTACTTGTATTAATGCACTCTGCAACTATTTTACCATTAACATTCCTGGCTATAAAGTTCCCGAACAATATTCCGTCCTCCATTTCTTGGAGGGGTATCCAGCCATTTTCTGAATTATTTTTGCTTTTTCTTATTCGCGCATAAATTACTTGCCTCGACCTCGCAGGTATTTTAAAACACTCCGGCCTTACCAGTGGTATCTCTACGCTATCCAATTTTATCATATTCTCGGCGGCGCTTATTTGGCCCCGGTATCGCTTAAAAATATCCCACCCTATGATTCCTTCCGCGTCAATTGGGAAGTCATGGGGGACTACATGTAAAGTGCACTCTAATCCGTGCAACTGGGCCTGTACTGTGCCCAACGTTTTGCGTGCTCCATGAGTCACGCCAATGATAGCTACTCGATACCTACTGTCTATTAGCATGTCTGTGCTTAAAAAATTAACCTTTACAATCGAAATCTCTGCGCCTGTATCCGCATAAAAAGTCGCCTTTCCATTCTTTAACTGTGGTCCCTGTAACTGGACCGATGGTGGCCTATGCCCTGTTCTCGCGAGTTTTATAGTTATCTTGGGAAGCTGCTCTATTTCTTCGTTGCGCTCTGAAAGCTTGGGTTCATCATTATCTACATGTGTGTCCGGTGCCTTTGTCCGATTACTTTTCTTGCGGGCTCTCCTGCCTTTTCTTGTGTGTTTTCCGCTCCGTTTTATTGGAGTGGTATCCTGCTGTGCCGTATTACTTTCCATTTTTTCTTGCACTGTGTAAGTACTCGGACTGTCGTTGTGCGTCTTCTTCTCTATTATCTCTTTCTCCGTCTTTTGCGGCCTCTTTCTCACACATTCTTCCTCACTGGACACACTTTTCTCTATCTCTTTCTCTAGTTGATGCCCGACGTTTGGGGAGCACGCCGAACATCTTGCGTGTTTAAAGCTGCTGGTACGTCCCTCCTATTGTCATGGCCGTATGCGTTATTTTCTCGATGCTGTGGGCCCCTATCCCGTGGCGGCTCTTGCCTAATTAGGTCCCTATTATAGCCGTCCCTACTGTCTTGATTTTTATAGTCGTTCCCATAACGGTTGAATGATTCCCTGTTGTTGTTATTATACTGGTCACTGTAGCCGCAGTTAGTGTAATAATTGCTCCCTGTAGGGTTGTAGTTATTATACCTGTTATTGTAACGATTCCTGTCATAGTAGTTGTTATTTCTATTATTGTAATCGTTATTTCTGTTATTGTAGTTATTATTCCTATAATTGTAATTATTATTCCTGTTATGTTGTTTCGCTGGGCCATTATTATAGCCCCTGTTGTAATTATTGTAATTATTGTTATTAAAGTTATCATTTTTATCCCTATAATCATAGGCATTTCTGTTGGTATGGGTATTATTCACGGGTTGGTTATTTCCCTCGTTTCACCGTCTTTCCTCTTCATCTATGTCTTGCATACGTAAACGACAGCCTCTCGCGTAGTGTCCTGGTCTTTGACAATAACTGCAATTTCCTTTTAACTCTCTTCCATTGTCTCGCGAAGTTTTTCTGTCCTTGATTACTGCTAGTAATTTTCGGCATTCCTCGACTGAATGCCCGGTTCGGCCGTCGCAATATATACAGCGTTTTACGTTTGCTGCGTTCCCTTGTGCCCCGTTAGTGATTTCTGTTGTGTTATCCTCTTTACTTGCTAGGTTTACTAGTGGCCCTCGCTCGGTTGTTGCCTTATTGTATGCAGGCAGTGCACTTACTGGTAATGCGTGCCGTAGACTGAGGTCACTCTCTATTTTTAATGCCTCTATGATTGCTTCACAGAGAGTCCTCGGATTTAAGCTTGTGATTTTGCACCTGTATGTCGGGTGCAACCCATTTGTGAATTGTTTGACTGCTTCTGCCTCCACGCCTTCCTTTAGGACCTGCTTTTGAATCGGCAGTAAGCTTGGATTTGAATCGTGCAGCATCGTGAGCCTGTTATATAATCGTTGTACCCTTTCGCCGTAATCTTCTATCGATTCCCAATTTTGCTGTCTGATTATCTTCAATTGTGCCATTAAGGTGTCCGAATTATTTATACTCCCATATCTGTTCGAAAGTTCCCGAAGAAATTCCTGGACCGTGCCGAATAAAGCCAATCTAGGCGCGAAATGCTCAGCTGCTTTTCCCTTTAGTCTACTTGCAATGGTTCCAAGGAAAAATAATTCATATTCTGGACCGATCATTTGAGCAGTCATTCTTACCATTCTTTCGAATAGCGGCAGATTGATTGGGTCGCCGTCGAAGAACGGGATGCTATTTGCCATGTGGCTGAGCGTGGGCACAATGTTTTGTTGTAAATTCTGCGGTCTGCGTGGATGGTTATGATTACCCGTAGCTTGCATATTTTCTGTATATAGGCCCATGGTTGGTGCTATATTGTCCCTATCCCTATGTTCATGAAACTCGGTCCAGTTTGTGTAAATATTAGTCAACGATGGTTCTGCTACCATAGACACGAATTCCTTTATTTTTCCAGGTTCTTTGTTCATATCCCTTAATCCGTCCCACAGCTGTTGAGCATGTGAGTCTCTCGTCCCGGAGTTTCTTGTGCCTTGATATTCGTGACAGGGTGTAACGTGAATCGGCCGCTCTTGTTTCTCTGGCATGCTCCATTGTGTTGACAACATATTTGTTTTATTTTTTCGAGTTCCACGTATTTCTTCAGTTTCTCTTAAGCTTCGCCCGAAGACTCGTTCGCCAGAAAGAGGGTCCATTTCTCTATTTATACGTCCTGTGTTTGCGTCTGTGTCACACAATATGTCCCTTTGATCCCTTATCGTCGAAGACAGATTTCGGCTGGTCTCAGTGTTTGACACATGTGGCACGTTCACTTCCTCTGCTCTTTTTAGTTTTCCTTTTATCTTTGAAAATAAACTCATGACTATCGCTTTTGTTTCTTCGTCCAGGGCGTCTAGTTTCTCGCACCCCTCGGGTTCCAGCTCCAATTCCAACATTCGTTCCGTCATATTTTCCTTTTTTGGTTTACTATTGGGCTCTGGCCTGTACAAGTCTGCCGTCATATTATTACTTGGGCCTTCGCTATCACTCTCTGACTCATGGATAGTGTAGTGTGGATGAATCATTTTTTTTCCTTTTATTTTATTTTTCTTTTTTTTTTTTCTCTTTTATATATGTATTTCTATGTGTTGTATCCTCCTTTTTGGTTCTGATAAGGTGTATCTATTCTCCTAGCAATGGGGCTGCATTAAATTACCTGTGTCACAGCTTAACAATAATCGGGTGGAAAGAGTAGTGACAGGCGAGATAAGAAAATAAAAGAGCAGCGTTCGTCTTTTACTAGCTCTCTTTAATTTTGGCCCTTTCTTTGTTTAGTGATAACTAGGAAGAAATATTATTTTGGGAATATCTGCGGTCTGTTTTGTTAATAATAATTATAATAATGAAATTAGTGGTGTATATGGGTGCTGGTTATTATTATTATATTATTATTTTCGGATATTTCCTATATCTGTGGAAGCCTACTTATAAATTCCCTCTGTTTTATGTTTGATATGCCCAAATTTTCCTAATCTGCTGTTTGTTTAAGTCTGTTGTCTCGCACGATTTCTCTTCGGGTTCTAAGAGTGAGAAAAAAAAACGCCAAACACGGAGAGCGGACGTGATAATAAGTATAAATCCAGAAACAAAAATTTTCTACGACTTTATTTTCGCCTAATAAGTGCCTTCCCTCTTTTCCCCGGGGAGTAAGGTATACAATTAATTTTATTATAAATGGACTTACGTTCTCGTTGATATGCACACCAGTAGAAATAAGATTTTGAAAATCATCTCTTTTCAGCGCTCGCCGCTTGTCTCCTTGATCCTTGATCCTGTGTTTATCGGCAGTTGGTGTCCTAGTCCTGTTTTCCTGCGGGTTGCTGTCACCGTTGCTTGCAGAATATGACTGCTCCTGTCCTTTTTGATCGGCTTCTCGGCTCCTCGATTTTTAATCGTTGTATTCTCGCGGCACTGCACTATGTGTGCTTCTCGGCGTGCAAAAAAAAATTTTGACTCTTACCAAACCCCACACCTAGCACCAAAACTGTTACGTGGGAAAACCGAAAGGTAAGGAGGTGCTTCGAGAGAACGATCAAAACCTTGGAACCTTAAAGACCTTTATTCAAGATACTCAATTATAAGGCAAAGACGCGTGTGTGTGTTCCCGATTAATTGCCCGATCTCTCCCTTCGTTCTGCCGGTCTGTCCGAGTATTCCCTTCGTTCTCTCTGTCTGCCCGAGTACTCCCTTCGTTCTCCCGGTTTGTGCGAGTCTTCCCTTCGTTCTCCCGGTCTGTGCGAGTCTTCCCTTCATTCTGCCGATTTTGAAGCTTGCCGGGCCTTATATTACCTCGTTCCCCTCCCGTCGGTACCCTCTTGATAGGGTAGCTTCGTGGTCACCAGGGGGAGTTAGTATGATATGCCTAGCATATCGTACGTAACAAAATTTTTTATTTTACAAAAACCTAACTTGGCTCCTTATCGTCATGACAGCAAATTTTTTTTTTTCAGAAAAATGCATGGAATGAATTGAAGTTGGCTTAACACGTATAATTACAAAAATTTGGAAAAAAATACTTATCTAAAAAAATGCACTTTTTTCGAGGCCCAATTTTAGCGTAAGAAATTGAATTCAACGTGCTTTTTTTTCAAAAAAGAGGCTAACCTCCAAAAATTTTTAAAATTCTTGCTAAAAAACTAAAGGTTTGTAAACCTATTACCCATAATTTCTCTACATATCTACTTTTTAAACAAAAAAATAGAAAACAATTTAAAAATTAAGAAATAACTTTTTTCGTTTTTTTTTCCAAGTTTTCTTGGCACCTACACATCAAAATAAGACTTACAGGGCTTCAATCAGTAGGTATTTTTAAAGGTATTGAATTTTTTTTTATTTTTTTTTTACATGATGCCAATTTTTTTTTTATCTCAGAAGAACCGTTTCTTCAGCTTTTATGCATTTTTTGGGTTTAATCAACCATCGATTTGCCGCAGACAGAAATACTCCATTTTTTAAATTGTTTTTCACTTTAACAAATCAATTTTTGTTTCCTTATAAAAATTTTATTATATCTGTTCTCGTTAACAAATTGCAGTATGACTGCATCTCTTTACACTACGCGTACAATTCGTGGTTGTTATTAACATGTGTATGCGCGCTTGGACTAGCCTGTATCGATTCACTTTTATTGTAATGGGTATGTCTCGTTAAATTGACGGTCTTGTCATTTTCTAATTTTACTTAATTTTACCATTATCTTTCTTTAAAATTTTTTTAATTTAACGTTTTCTTATTTATATTAAACTTCTCCTTATTTGAGCTCTCAATTAACATATTAGTGAGATTATTTTTTAATTAAGTACCACTATGTTTATATTTACATTCCAACAAATTTCGCTTACGTGGTGATAAAGTTCTACTATCTACTTACAATTTTTATAAAATTTTCATACTAAGCAATCGCAACTGCCCCTGAATTATTTTCATACATTTTGGTTGGCTTTTCAGTTCACAGTTTAAAAACATCACCTAACAAATTCTTTGTAAATAATATTTCAGTAATAGTTTCTGATAACGCTGTAGACTCTGTAAATGTTAATATATTTTGTTACATTTTTTTATTACCAAGTTTTCCAAGAATCTACATTATTGTAAAATTCTCACTACGTATACTTTTTTTAATTTTCTGTCAATTTAAACATCGGTCCAGTCCAAATCTACCACATAGCTTAATACATCACTATTCTTATCGTTAATTTATGTTAATTGTATATCTTTTGTTTTTAGTGAATAGTGTAACACTTTTAATACGTCCTTATAGTTAGTAACATTATAATAATTCTGAGGTCCGCTAAGATAATTTGCATTTCATGTTATATCCGATTTTGTGCCTGCGCTTACATATAATATATCTCTAATGAAACTTATAAATTTTATTTGGTCCTTACAACTATTAGATTTTTCAATTATTAATCTCATTCTTATGAAAGTATCATATAATTTTACATTTTTTAGATTATATTTTATCTCTAGTGACTCTACATTATTTTGTTGACTCAACTTTAACGTGTATTTTTCTTCAATGCAGTCAATTTTAATTTTGATATTATTTTGAACTTTATCTTTGTGTTCCAATATACATTTTGTTTCCTCTTATTTTAATTAAATCATTAATTTATATTATAAAATTAATAATAACAATTGAAATCCGTAGTAAACTTAAATTATCATTTTTCACATAGATGTTAAAATTGTAATTACTTCGAAACAAATTTTAACCTCTCAAAAAATCATGAAATTGTTACGTACGATAGCAAATAGCTATGCGTGCGTGCGCCTTTGCTGGCTTGGGCCTGAAAGGTAGGGGAATAGAGAAGTTAGGTGATAGGAAAGGTAGAGAGAAGGGACGGGGAGATCAGCTAGAGACGCGAGAGGGTAAGGACGAAGTCCGCGAAACGGGAATACATGCACAACTTCCCTCAATGATAAGTAATTCTAATAAAGCATAAGTAACAACAAGTCACGCTTATATTTATTCCCGCACCGAGAATCCCACGTAACAGCTGGTGTCAGAAGTGGGATACAGATAAAATTTTTTACGGTCTGTCGCGTGTGTGAAAATCACTTAGTCTCGCGGAACAAAAAAAAAATTTTTTTTTATTAATTTTTTCTTGTCTTAATTAACGTAATAAATAAAAGAAAGAAAAATAATATATCTCTCGCCGCAAAGGAAAAAGTGTCAAAAGTGCCAGACGCCAAATTCAGTGTATCAAGTGCCACAATATAAGGAAATTGGAAAATTAAAGGAGAACAGGAAGATATAATCGTGAAAATCTTAGATACTGCATTGATACCAGACAAGGAAAAACTGCATATCAAGCCAGTGGACCAACATACCAGGACACTAAAGGTAGCTACCATTCACTCAACCCGGAAAAATACAGACAAAGAGAAGAAAGCACGGTACGCCAAGCCCGGACTACAGCCACAGAACACGGGATACACGGCACAGGAGAAGGGAACAACGAGCGAAGGCAGAAGCTGAGCAACTTCAGGAAGGATCAAAGAAGGAACCCATAAGTATGCACGGGATCATCGTCATGCTGACCATCGTCACGGCGATCTGGTAAGTGAATTTTTATTACTCGTATATACTATACTCATAACCCCCGAGGGAAATACGCACCTTAAAGAAAAAACTTAAATATCGATATTATTTCTAAATCGCAATATCCTCAGACCTCAGCGGCAACCCATAATTGCGTGCACAAGCATATAACCGATACAAACGACAAACACCCCATACAAAATTTTTTACATTAGTTAATAAATACAAGGAGACAATCGAAAACAAAAACGAAAAAAAAAGACTATTAACTAACACTCGATAGAGCGCGCGTATCTATCAGGTTAACACAAAGTACACAGAAACGACGGCGTTTTACGATTAGAAAAATATAAATACGAACTACAAAAGCACAAGACAAACTACAGAAAAAAAAAAGACTTAAGAGCAACAATATGAGTGACGTAGAAACAAATGATACACTGGGAAGGGGAGTACAAGAAGCGGTGAGGTGCACAGATATACACGAAACAGGACCAATTGACACAGATGACGAAGTAATACAGATTAATTTAGAAGATGATCCGGAAACATGGACAGAGTGGCAGAAGGCCAGCAAAAAACAGAGGCTTTTTATGATGAAAATGTTAAGGAAACTAACGCCAAGCATCAAACGCGGACAGTTATCTCATAGACAGGACATAAGCGATAACGAAACTGATACGCCATCCCACACAGAAACACATAGACCCCCCCGTATTTGAAAAATTAACTTCATTTACTGAACTTGAAAACGCGACAACTGACATGAATCGACGAGTCACTAATCCACATAGCGATAAAACACAAGCCAAACACGACACTAATTTACACGATATAATAAGAGAAGCAGCGGCACAAGCGGTGCAACAATATACAAATCGAATACCTGCACCTACACAACCAAAACATCAATTACCACAACAGACGTACGGAGAAGTTACACGGCGTCAAACACAAGTGCGAACCCCAGTAGCTCAAGGCGAGCAAGAAATCGGGAACTACGGCATCACCCACAATACAAACCACGACAATAATTATTATAGACAGAACACAGCGGCACCACTTTATCCTGCAGGAGAGGACGAGTTAGGTTGGGCAAATAGAAATTACTTAAACGCCCAAGACCGATTTACAGTACCCCCACATTACACAGGAAATCCTAATTACGAACGCCCAATTCAGAACACACTGTCGTCACTAAGTCACCTAGCAGCAAACATACCGATATTTGACGCCGATTTCGTTAAACTACCCCTTTTCGAACAAATGGTAAGAGTGGTATCGTGGACGGTAAGCCCCGTATATGAAAAATTTTTTATAGTCTCACTAGCGAATAAGCTAAAAGAAGCAGCCGCCGAGTTTATACCGCGCCTGGCACAGTTCTCATCTGTAGATGAATTCTTGGTAGAATTGCAAAATAGGTACAGCAGCATCGGAAGCGTCGACACGTTATTAGCAAAATTAAAAGTAGTGAAACAATACAGAGGGGAATTAGTGGAGGAATACAGCAGGCGCGTTCAAAAATTATACGATAGAATAATAACTCTATACGATTCGGACACGACACTATCACCCGGGCAACGACACGCATTAAAGGAGAGCGCTGAAAAAGAAGCTATAAAGCAATATACGTACGGGATACAATCACCTTACAACTACAGGGTAACATGCCTTAACCCGAAAACGTTAGGCGAAGCTATAGTAGCCGCGCTGAAAATGGAAAGCGACTTAAGCCTACGAGAAATAATGCCGGCACGAATCAAAGCCCAAATATACCAAGCGAGAGCAGAAACAAGAGATACAGACGATCGGGCGAGCAGCTACGAGCAGGCAGAAATACGCGACACAACAGATAAAAATAAAATAACAGGGGACTATCAACATTGCTCATATTGCAATGAATACGGGGAGCATGCTAAAAAAGTATGTATGAAATTAGTAGCAGACGCAGCGAATAAGAGAATTCAAAACCCAGACATAAAAACAAATGATCCACCAGTGCAGCTATCACAAGATAAACAAAACGTAAGGGATAAAAATTGCGCTTACTGTAAACGCAGGGGGCACTATACAAGCGAATGCCGTACACTAGTAAGAGACGCGAAGAATGGGAGAATAAATCGGAGCGACGGACGCGAACAATTTAACAATAAAAACAGGGAAAATACGGAAGGAAATTTTAACTACCGGAATAATTATAATTACCCCCCTAACACGTATAGCCAAAACTATAACAACGATTATAGAAGGAACCCCTATACGAATACAGGCTACAACAAATATAATAACTACAACAGAAACGCTGATTACTCAAAAAATAATAATAACAATTACAACAACCAGTACGGTAACAACAATAATTATAGAGGAAATTATAATTATAACAAAAATTATAATAGGGATGAAAATTATAACGACAGAGGACCTCCGAATGGAACAAATGATGCACCTGATGAAAAAATATCCACGCGTAGCACGGAACATTTAAACTCGCAGGACGCTCGTCGTGCTCCCCAAGCGCCGAGCGGGCCCCGAGAATAGAGAAGGAGATAGAGTATAAAAATGAAACGGAGTCAGCTGAAGGAGAGGAGCAAACAGAGTCAAATAAAATACACATCGAAGGTAAAGATAGAGAGACATCACGCAAAGAAAAGTATATGAAAAATCAAACAATTAAAGTATCGTTAAAAACAGACTCCGTACAGGCTTCTCAAAAGGCTGAGAATTCTCACAAAGAAAAAATAATTGAAACAGAATTTATAACTAGTAGCCCTTTAGCTGGTAAAAAAAAAATCCATGAAAACATGAACCTACCTCTCCGCAGGGTAAATATCTCGAGTACTGGAAGCACACCACCATCAGTAATATTAAACAGCAATCAGCTGCAATCTTATAGCGCAAAATTTTACGCGGATACTGGTGCCGAAGTATCAATTATAAAAGAATGCTGTCTCACTACAGACACGCATATAGAGAGCAGAGAAAAAGTCCTAATAACTGGCGTCACACACGGAGCACGCTGCACGTTAGGGATGACTAAAATACCTCTTAATGGTATAATAATGAGTCTGCACGTAGTCCCCGATACCTTTCCGATAGAAATGGAAGGCATTATTGGCTGGGACGCTTTTAAGTTGTATAATGGCCTCATAAGCGCCAAAGAAAATTATTTAGAATTAAAAGGCATCAGAATCCCATTACTGAAACCAGAATATTTTAAAATCCCCGCAAAATCGAGGAAAATAATATTTGCGCGTATAAAAGATGAGAGCAGCCACGTACAAGTCGGCTGGGTCCCTCTACAAAATATAAAGGAGGGAATCTTATTCGGAAATTTTATAGGAGAAAATAAAAACTTAAAGATATATGCGGAAATTATAAACATATCAGACAAACAAATTGACGTGCCAGTACCAGAAGTAAATGTTTTCGAATGTGAAACCAGACAAGGGGCGGAACCATTCAGCATCGCTGGGGACGACGCAGAAGGGTTAAACGAAGCCATGATTGGGCTTTTTAACGCTGAGAATTCAGACGGAAAGGTAAAAAATAATAAAATTATAAAAGAAAGAAATGCCGTAAGCGGTAAAAATAATGAGGATATAAAGAACAACAGCGAAAATTTCAAAGATATTAAGAAATCGGATATAGCGGCTCGAGTAAGCAAAATAATGGAAATCGTCGATACATCTGGCTGTAACATGGAAGAATTAAACCACATCCGGAGCCTCATAGAGTACAATCCATTCGTATTTGGCCTCGACGGTGAGGAACTAAAAGCTACAAACTTACTTAAGCATCGAATAACAACGGCAACAGAGAAGCCAATAGTCGCCAAAAGGATACGCTATCCAATAAAACTAAAAGAACAGATGCAAGTAGAAATAGATAAACTACTGCAGCAACAAATAATTGAGATATCGACATCCCCATATAACTCAAATATGTGGATTGTCCCGAAAAACGTGGGACCAAACGAAGACAAACGCTGGAGGGTCGTAACAGATTTCCGGCTATTGAACGAAATAACAGTTGGTACGTGCTATCCACTGCCATTCCAGAATGAAATTTTGAAAAATTTAGCAGCTGCAAAATATATAACCGTGGTAAATCTGAAGAGCGGGTTTTTTTAAGTAGAGATTCACGAGGAGGACGCTCATAAAACTGCGTTCTCAGGACCAAACGGACATACCAATATAAACGAATGCCGATGGGATGCATAGACTTGCCAAGTACATTCATGCGAGTGATAACACTGGCACTAGCAGGCTTACAAGGACGGGAGATTAAGGTATATATGGATGACATCATGGTATTCGCAGAAAACTTGGAACAACACGAGATAAGATTTAAAAGGCTCTTAAAACGGCTAGCTGATGCAAACCTCACAATAGAGCCAAGAAAATGCCAGTTCCTTAGGAAAGAAGCGAAAGTGCTCGGTCATATTGTAGGCAACGGCCAGATCAAAACAAACCCGGAAAAAATTGAAGCAGTAAAAAGTTTTCCTAAACCAACAAATGCGAGGAAAATGAAACAATTTCTCGGGTTGGCGGGGTACTATCGACGCTTCATCAAAGATTACGCAAAAATAGCCCAACCTCTCTCAAAGCTTACAAGAAAAACAGCCGAATTTAAATGGGAAGAGGAACAAGAACATGCATTTACAAAACTTAAAAACGCTCTGTGCAGTGAGCCAGTGCTGAGAGCTCCAGACATCAACGAACCCTTTATCGTAACAACTGACGCATCCGACTACGCTATCGGAGCAATTTTAAGCCAGGGAGAGATAGGCAAAGATCACCCTTGCGAATATGCATCCAGATGCTTGAAGGGCAGTGAATTACGATATCCAACATACGACAAGGAATTATTGGCGATAGTGTACGCCAAGGAGCAATTCAGGCCATATTTGTTCGGTCGTAAATTTACAGTCATAACTGACCATGAACCACTCAAACATTTCCACACATCAAAGAAACCGGACTTAAGATTCACAAGATTGAAGGCAGAACTCCGTGAATATGAGTTCGATATTGTTTATAGACCTGGACAGAAAAATAAAGCACCGGATGCTCTTTCTCGCAATCCAGTACTCAAAGAAGGGGAAGAAAACCTAGAACTACCACGCCGGGAGCTGTATGAGCTTGCGGAAAAACAGGAAAGGGACAATAACAAAGACCTAAATGCACCACCAGCACGAATATACAAAATGCGTACAAAGAGACAGAGGAATCTAATACAAAAGAACAGGAAAGTAAAAATTGAAACGTCTGACTCAGACGAGTCAGACGAGAAGGCCATTAAAAAGAAGCCCAGAAAACTTGGAGAAAGCGAACAGGTATCAAGTACCCACAACTACAGTAGTATAGACACAGGATCAGAACGGGAAAGAACGGAAAAACTAAAAGATAAGGCAGATAAAAACACCCTTACAGCGGTAAACGATGAAGAAAAAATTCTGTCGCAAGGACCAGCGGACAATAAACTGGCATACATGTGCAAAGAAAAAAATATGGAAAAAGAGATAAAAACAACGAGCACACCATTTATCAACAAGGGTGTAACAGAGAAAACACAACACAGAACCCGTTAACGACAGTTAGATACTCTACATAGGAAAATCGCAGATTTTTCTATCACTGCCGAGCAACCGCACAACTCAAAGGAAATTATTATCGCGCATTGTGATACACCGGCAACAACGCAGAGGGATTACGAGCAAGAAAAACATTGGGGTTACCAACTAGCGCGGAATAGCGAGGCAGCAGAAAGAGCGGAGATAGAGGGAGAGCGGAAAGCTAGGAAAGCAATAGGGGAAGCAGCAAAAACACCTGACAGAGACAAAGAAAGCGAAGGAAAATCGGAAAATAAAGGAGAGGTACATGACCAGAGAGAGAGTTGAGCCAAAGGTAGACAGCAAGTAGATGAGCGGGGGACGGAAATGACTGAACGAAGCCGAACGGCACCGAACGAACACGAGAGCCAACAACCACCATATATACAGGTACCCAACGGCGGAAACGATAAGGATAATAATAACAAAGGTCAAATTACCAATTTAAGGTCAATATTTAATGAATCAACCAATCGATTTGGAGCAAAGGTTTCAATCGACGTTGAGAAGAAAGACATCAAAGGAAAAGAGGGCATAAGAATCGATGTATGGGAAAGCGATAGCACACCAACCGCAATGAACGAAGAAGAGGATGCAAAGATCCGAGTATCGGGGACCCAATGCGCAGAACCTTACAGACAGCTAATAATGATCGATGTCCCTAGAGACGGAAGTTGTCTGTTCTATTGCCTAAAACTTCTACACGGATTGACAGAATCAACAGACGAGCTCAGAAAAATTCTACGCGGGTCAGAATGGATAAATAAATGTAAGGACCCAAAAGGAACCAAACAAATATTAAACAGCAGCCATGAATTCGGCGACGGAGAATGTGCTTTTATATTTTCACAAGAATATGAAGCAAACATATGTATACACCTACAAGTATCACCTGATAAGATAGTATACCAACAATTCATGGGGGGGAAAGACGAAGGATTCAAACACATGCATCTCAGAAACCAACACTATCAAGCCCTCGTAGAAGGAACTAGCGGCGATCACTCACCCAAATATAATAATAAGAATCAAAACGACGATTCCGATACTCAGAAACCTCGAGATAACATAGAGGGAAATTTTAAAGGAGATAGCAACGACCACGCTGTAAACGAACAAGACGAAGAGAACGATGAAGAGGGTGTATGGGATACAGAGAGCGAGGAAAAGAGTGAGAGGGAGCAAGAAGGAGTGTGGGAGCCCAACGAAAAGCGCACAAGGCCCCCACCTGAACCACCACCCCCACCAGACCTTAAAGCGACTGTGAGCTATTAACTAAAGAGAATACAACGACGATAGTTATAACAATATCAATAATTTTAATAATAATAATAATAGTAATATAATAATTATAATAATGTCAGAAGCAAAACTGAGTATAAGAGTAATAAAGATAGTATACTGATATAGTATATTGTACAGGAAGACAGGATACACAGAAACGTACATGTATAAATATATATAGGGAAAAGCGTTGCTTTTCATTTATTCGCGGCCTTTGGACGAGCCGCGAGAGAAAGCAACAAATTATATGAAGAAAAAATATAAAATAACTAATAACTGCGTAACCAACGGACATTCAGACAATTAACACCCCCTTATCTAAAGGAATAATATCGATAAAATAAAAAAATAAAAAAATAAAAAATAAAATAAAATAAAGAACTTTTTTTTCGTTATGACCTTCGGATGCACGCGCAAAATAAAGGTGAAGAAAAAAAAAATTAAGAAAAAGAAGAGTATACTTATGTGAAATTTTTTGCTGTACAACATCCAACTTACAGAAAAATGAGTAATAGGATAAAAGATAGAGTTATTGTATTTTGCAACCCTTAAAAAGAACAGGCATTGTCAAAAAAAAAAACCAATATGAAATATTGTTTATAATAAGAATATTATATGTTTATACTTGAAACCATAGAAAAAAATATAGTAAGAATTATAATGGATAGGTAAATAATATTAATTATCATTGTTTTCTATACGAAAAAAAAACAATCAAAAGTAAAACATTGTTAACAATACAACAAAAAAAAAAAAGGGATTTAATAACAAAATAATTACAAGTACAATCACGATTACATGTGACGCACTTCAGAACAGTGTTATTAGTAGATTTTAAAGGACGTGAGACATGCAAAGTTTTAACAAAAAAAAAAAACATCTTATTTTCAAATGATTTTGATTTTAATTATCAAGAAATACAGCTGCAATTAAAAAATTTTTACCAATTGCGCACTCAGCTATAATCCGTCAAGTACCCTATTCATAGCCAATCCTGATATTCCCTACCTACCATCAAAATTAACGGTTATCAGAGGATGACAACAACTACTGAGAATTCTGGAGATTCGGTTACATAACGAGATTAAAATAAAACTGAACAAGGGAAATAGTCACACACATTTAGTATGGAAGCCATATAAGATAAGACTTCCGCCACTGTAAAAGGGATCAAAATCACAATTAAATCTAAAACAGCATTTCACCACGACAGTAACAGTAGCATCTACATGCATGGTCATACAACATAGCAGAGCCTACAGGGGATAGTTCCCAACAAAAAAAAAAAAAAAGAAAAAAAAAACATATACATACATTCAGATGTACATACATACGTATTTACATGGGAAAAACCCTATAACACGAGTCATCAGTCTCATAAACGAAGCCAGAACATCCTAAGCGGACACCTGTGATAAAAATTCCTCAAAATCCACAGTGGACATAAAACATAAATTACCAGAATAATGGAGCAACCCTGCTACAGAAACACAACACAATACTATTAGTGAATGCTAGTACTACCAGGGCAGAAGAGATATACACCAGAGAAAAAACAACTCGACTATGACAACGTAAAGGGAAGTCAAAAACCCTCGTATTGTCTGACCCAGATACATGTATCCAGAGAAAAAAAAACAAACATTCGCGAATCATACGAAAAAAAAAAAAAAAAAAAAAAACCAACAAATTACCGCCAAAATACCAACGAGATTCCTATAAATTTCCCTTCCAACAACGTACATGGTCACCAATCAAAGAAAGAAACAAACATGTATTATAGCTGAGAAATATTTTAAATTGACACTAGACGAAAAAAAAAAAAAACACATTTCACATATGATTGAATTGCGTATGCAATCAACACATCCTTCAGAGTCCACTAATGTAAGCAAAAAAAAAAAAAAAAAACAAAAAAAAACAATGTTATACATTATAAGGAAATTAGAATAAGCATTTTGTAACGACAAACATAAACATAAGAATTTAACATGAGGCCAGAGAAATATAATGTGTAAAAGGGGCGCAAAACAAATAAGTACCTAATAGCAAAATCTATTAGCATATAATAAATAATAAACAAATCGTTTTTATCCTATTACGTTAGATGCAAAGATTCAGCATATTGACTCGGCTTGCCTTCTCTTTCTTATAGCAATAGTCGAATTTAAGTGCCATTCCCACGGGGGGCCCCGCTATTTACTTGTTATAGAATGATTTCAGGTAACAAGCGAAAGAACACCAGTCAGAGAGCCAACGAAACGTCACTGGACAATAGTTTGGCATTGAAACCAGCAATAATTTTACAGGAAGGTATAAAGACAAACCTAAGTGGCATACTGATACAAGGGCAATAATTGTCCAAGCAACCGAAACGAAGAAAAAAATGTATTAATAATAAAATTAATGAACGCAGTAAGACCTTGACCCTCGACATCCTTGACACAAAAAAAAAAAAAAAAAAAAAAAAATATGAAACTGACAATTATATTAATTTTTATCCAATGCGAGAATAAACTGTTTAATAACGCTGTATGGTACATATGTACATAAATAATCAGCACGGAAACTGTAATTAAGCGATTATATAATATAAGTAACTAAGCGAATTCTAGAATAAATTTTTTGTACAATGGAAGCGTGCAAACAATAAACAAAAAAAATGTATACACATAAAAAACAGCGAATTAAACCAATAGAGGAAATAGGGATAGAGCGCTTCAAACCACCCTCTTTCCTCTAACCGGAAAATGCTATACAACACAAACAACATAACACAGACATACACATCGAAAAGAAAATCGCCGCCGAGGACGTCGGCGTCGCGGCCTCGGACGTGTTACGTACGATAGCATATAGCTATGCGTGCGTGCACCTCTGCTGGCTTGGGCCTGAAAGGTAGGGGAATAGAGAAGAGAGGTGATAGGAAAGGTAGAGAGAAGAGACGGGGAGATCAGCTAGAGACGCGAGAGGGTAAGGACGAAGTCCGCGAAACGGGAATACATGCACAACTTCCCTCAATGATAAGTAATTCTAATAAAGCATAAGTAACAACAAGTCACGCTTCTATTTATTCCCGCACCGAGAATCCCACGTAACAAAATGTATTGTATTAAAATTTTGGACTTTCTTTTAATCCATAAACTGCTGCGTTTAGTTGTAAAATTTATTTTTACAAATTTCGTAACTGCTTGGCCGATTAACATTTATTTCTGATTTCATTCAACCATTCAAAAACGCCGTTTCTAGACCCAATTGTTCGATCAACAAATTTTTTTGACAACAATAATATAGCAATATTTTTAATTTTTTCGTTCTACTAACAGGTGACACGCAGACACAGAAGCCGCATGAAATAAAGATAACGTTAAGACAAGGGCTACAATCATCACTACAGTGTGGAATAGGAAACTTGAGTACATAAGAGAAAGTAAGATGGTGTATGCAAATATGCAAAAATTTAGAAAATGTGTGTGACTAAATCCCCAGCACTGCATATGATGCATCTCAAAGAAATAGAACATGTTTAGTTAAAAAACTTTGGAAAAAAAGGAATTTTTCGCTGAATTTGTGTGAACAGAACGTGAATTCAAGGCTGCCAGAGGAAAAATAACGAAAACCAAAAAATTGACATTCTTGCTAAAAGCATTGCCAGCAAGCTATAGCTATAAAAGAGGCTAATAGCTCTTATACTCGAAGAACTGTCAAGCTCATGAAATCAGAAATCAAATTAAAAAATTTTACCAAGAAGAGTGTATAAAATAAAAGTTAAAATAAATCTAACACATTCCATACCAACATAATAATACAGTGTTATAGGTATGTAAATTCTAGACACATGACAAGAAAATAGAAACTTATCTAGCTCATGAGTCTTTTTTTCGACTGTAAACTCTAATTTACAAATAAAACTCGTCCCTTAGTTAATTGAATAATTTTTTAAACTTCATTTAAAAAAATTAGGCGCCTTTTTATGTTACGCAGGCTTCTGCGTAAATAATACCAGAATTGATACGGCTCATGGTCCTAGCTCATAAGTCTTTTTCTTTACTATAAACTCTAATTTACAGATAAAACTCGTCTCTTAGTTAATTTAATAATTTTTTAAACTTCATTTAAAAAAATAAGGCGCCTTTTTATGTCACACAGGCTCCTGCGTAAATAATACCAGAATTGATACGGCTCATGGTTCTACCTTGTTTTGTTGTATTTGAATATATGTAACATGTCAAATGCATTAGTATCGTTGTAACTTATGTGTATATATATATATATATATATATATATATATATAAACACACATATATATATATATGTGTGTGTATTTATGTGTTATATATATATATATATATTCTTTTTTTTTTTTCGACAATTTCTTTATTTCTCGTGTTTTTTATGATGCATGTCAAGGATTCAGTAGAATACTTTTTTTGAAACAAATAAATAAAATAAAATAAAAAATATAACGATAAATTTCTTTGTAAAAATATAATTAGGCCTTATTTTAAAAAAATGAAAAGTAGTTTTGCCTGTTTCAATTTTATTTTAATATTACATATGCAGACAAAATATAGTAGGAAAATGAATAAGAAGTAAAAACCACATACATAAAATCAACAACCCAATGAAAACAATGATCTAAGGTTAAAAATGATAAATTACACAGATTAGCAAAGTGATGTCGACATGACAGAAGCTGAAGTGATGATGGAGACGCGTAACGCAAATTTTTTCTTCAACAAGTGGTCAAATCAAATTCCTTATTTGATGAAAAAATATTCTGCTCAAGGACTACGTATAAGACATTAAAAGAGAGCCTGAAGCATTTATAATGCTTAAAATACTTTGATAATCATGCTTAAAATACTTTTCAACAATACAATAATGAAGAACGTAATAGTTTACTCCCCTCCTCACGAAATCCACATTTTCATTCTACAAATAATCAATCCTATCAAAGACAGAAACAATAATTACAACGGGTACCCCCAAATTAATTATAATAACTACAATCAACAAAAAGCTATCAACAACTAAGGCAAAATCGCCTACTACATAATTTAAACTCGTTAGTGGCTCACCCCCAACATCATTCACAGGTGAGCCCTCAACGTTTTAACCAGAACTCGATGATAAGCGCTACTGCTAAAGTAATGAATTTCGAAAAAAAATTAAAATCATTTACACTGGCATACGTCAAGCATTTAGAGTAGACAATTAATCAATAATCATACAATTACACTTCTCTGAAGGCAGTAATCAGTACATAAACTTTATGCTCATTCTTGATAATGGAACCCCAACAAACTTAGTGAAAATAAGTTAATTAGATTGTAAAATTCTGGTAAAATTAAATAACATTATTAATTTGACAGAGAAAACACCACACACTGTCTTGACAAAGGTTACTGTTATTATGATAATAGAAAGAAAACCTACAATTTTCTATATTGTGCCTAATAACTTTCCCATTAAATATAGATGATTATTCGTTCAAAACTTTTGTAAAGAAAGGCGTACTGTACTATCATGATGAAATAGTATAAAATGACGACGTGATAAATTCTATCTAATTTTTGAAGACACCTAATGAAATAATATCATTAGAAAATAAAGAATAGGATCAAACCACTCAAAAACTTGGAAAAGAAGCTGTAGAAAATCAAGTTTCAGCTACTTCTCTTGACTCAAATGAAAATACAACCTGTTTTAAAAATAAAGTAGATCAGTAAGAATTTTTTAATAAATATGTTATAGGCCTACAGAAAAAAGCTAATATTTCTAAATGTAAGAAATGTGGTGATACATAGGCAGACGTATAACTTCAAAAAGAGTGTGATACATTAATTTTGACTGAAAAAGGAAATAGTCTTAAGATCGTTGATTGTCCAAATATTGAAAGTTACGGAACTAACCAGTATAAATATAGTAGCTCATTAGACGACAAGTTAAAATTTAACTCATGAGATGAAATTCCCGATAGTTATAGCAACACAAAACAATGCTACTCTAACTTAAGACAACAGAATAAAGATGGATTAGTCAAATATACTGTTAAAGCCTAAACACGTCAAGTTCTACAGATTAATTAAAAAAATACTTAATTAATGGAAGATTACTTACAACGTCTGAATGTAGGAATTAATGATGTTTATGAAGGAGAAAAATTTTATAAAGTCAGTAGGAAGGAAGTGTAATTTTATGGCCAAAAAAACCAAAGATACAGATATAATAATTAAACTAAAGTAAAAAAAAATCTGGCCCTTTGAGTACGTAAGTCTAGAATTTTACCCTGACACTAAAAGTAAAGAGAAGACTTCCACAATTTTAAATAATTTTGAGTGACTACAAAAACTTAAGAATGTTGTGTGTACTGGCCATTTAAACTTAGGAGAACAAAATAAAATTTATGACTTAATTAAGGAATATCTCATCATCTTTTTACAAACAGGAGACTTATTACCCTGTACGACTTTAGTTACATATGAAATTCTGACTGAAAATTATATTCGTCTTAGCACTAAACAATACTGTCACCTACCAGTTTAATAAAAAAGTTTAGAACATATAAAAAATAAGCCTAATGATGGTATGATCGAGTCTCCATTATCCTCATGCCATTCACTTCTTTGGATTGTTAAAAAAAAACCAGATGATCAATGAAATCCAAGATAAAGGGTGGTTTTTGATATAAGAAATCCAAATAAAATACTATTGGTTATGCATACCCACTGCCTAGTGAAGCCGATGTAATTAATGGATCAAATGGATAGATCATGTATACTTTTAAGTATTTGATCTCGGAAGTGGATTCTATTTAATGCGTCTGAACACGATAAATTTAAAACAGCTTTTTTATGCCATATAAATATTATCAATACAGACATAAGCCAAGGGGCTTAAAAAATGCATTAGCTACTTTTTAACGACTTATCGATTTAATAGTGGGAGACTACTTAATAGTAAGATGCTAGTGTCTCTATGTGATAATATTATCTACTAAAAAGATGTAGTAGATCATGACTGGAAAACTAGATTACCTTTCGACGGACTTAGATCAGCAAAAATGATAGCCCAGCCAGATTAAGTTGAATTTCTACGAAAAGAAGTCATCTTTTTTGGTTGCAGTGTCAGTCAACAAGGAATTAAAACAGATCTCAAAAAGATACAAGCCGTAAAGGATTTTCTAACCCCAGAAATAGTCGAAAATATAAGACAATTACTAGACCTAGATAAATATGATAGTGAATTTCATAAAAGTTTCTCTAAGATGGCAAAGCAATTGTCAGATCTTTTGAGGAAGGGAAAAAAACTTAAACTGACTGATTTACATCAAATAAGCTTTTAGACATCAAAAGATCATAGATGCAAAGAATTTATACTTTATTTTTATGTACTCAAATGTAGCAAATGTCAAGAGAAAAAAGTAAGCAAATATGACTAAAAGAACTCCTGGCGCTTACCGATACACCTATTAAAGCTTTCATGAAGTTTCAATTAATAGCATCAGTAAATTGAGAATGATACCAAAGGATGGGTGCTACTTGCTAATAGTACAGTGTAAATTGACTATATACATCAAATTAGTCCCTGTACCAGATTTAAGACCAAGCACGCTTGCCGATATAGTACTCGTACAAAATCGAATAATAGTTTACGGCGTGTATAGAGTAATTTTATCAGCCAGACATGCTTCATTTATGTCTAATTCATTGGAACATCTTATTCAAACCCAAAGAACCAATAATCCAACTACATCGGCATATTATCCTAAAACAAATGAATCACTAGAGCGGAGTTTAGACTGGGAATTCTTAGTCGAATTTGCAGCTTCTTACTTTTTACTTAGCAAGATTACTTTTTAAAATATCTAAAGATGAAAGGTTACGCACTTATCAAGCGGTGCGGAAACGCCACGCTGTCAAATAGAAGGCGACACCAATGTTGTGCTAACTTCGCTGTATTGTGCTGATATTGTACGCTCAAGTTTTAAAATTCAGGCCATTTATTTTTGTATACAAATCCATGGCTGAATTAAAAAATATATGATAGTCGTAATCCAAACATTCAGTTAAAAAAAAAATTCCGTCAAAAAAGTCACGTTTTTATAATATTCCACGCACCTGAAAATGAAAAGGACTAGATTCAGTGTAGTAATTCTCCATTAAAGTAGAGAAAAGAGAGAGACACTCATCGAGTTTCGTGAGAGCGAGTGAGAAGTGAAATGAGAGGTGTTGAGAAAAATACAAACTATATACATTTATCACGTATCACGTCGTATACGTCACATCACGTAGTGATACGTATTTGTATATATAAGATTTATTAAATAGTAGTACGTCATAAAATATAAAAAATTTAGGAGACAAAGAGAGACAGAGAAAGAGAGAGATAGATGAATACAGATACATAAGGAACGGAGAAAGCAATCTGCTTATTTCCTGTAATACATGTGATGATAGAGAGAGAAAGATAGAAAATGAAGAATGACAGATGATCTTATCTTCTATGTTACAGTCACGTATGCGATTGATGAAAAAGAAACAGAGAAAGAGAGATAGAAAGTAAAGAAAGAAGGGCAGATAAGGAAGAGTAATCTAATCTAACCTTACCTTATGTTACTTTTACACAGAAAATAATTTTTAACATAAGGAGATCAAGTACGTGTGCTTATAAAGTTCAAATCGTTACGAATTCCTACTACACAAGTATTTGGACAACCTAAGATCAAAGATTGTGTCATACTAGTTCAAATGTGTATTGAACTCGTAAAGCACAAGCATGAGAGCCACGCTGCCTATAGTCTGTACGCGCACAGTACGGCGCAGCATTGAACTGTAGAAGCGTGTGGAGGGGAGCCCCTGGAGCTCAGCAATGGTGCTCTCATAGCACAAAGTCTGGCCTCATCTTATGTGGATAGTATAGGTATATGTTAACGTGTGTATATTAACGTGCTTTTGCAGTGCAAGCCTTTTGTCACTTTTGTGTTTACATTAATGTTTAGTGTAGTAAGACAATCCACTACGGTTAATGATGAAAAGTGATCATTTTGTAGCGACCAAATACGATATTTAAATTGAAAACAAGCATTTTAAACTGTATTTTTTAAATAAATTATTCATTACACAAAAAAACATTATTTCGCCCCCACCCCCCCCAATTGTTTTATTCGTGTCACCATTTAACAAAATATCGCGTTCATGAATTATTTAAATAACTAGTTGTTAAAACGGATCTAAGACTCTAAGACTAATCTCTATTAGATCTATTTACTATACTAGTGTATTGAGTAACAAAATTCATATTGGTAATTGTGTGGTTCGAACAACTTTGGTTAAAATCATTAGATCTTGTTTTGCCCAGCACAGCTCTCTTAACTAACATAAATTGTGGCCCAAGGTCAGAAATAGGAAATTCATAAGTAGCATCGTCAATTTCTTCCATATTGCATAGATAGGTTTACGTAGAAGTAAACGACCATAGTGTATACATTTATTTATGTAGTCTTTATCAGCTAGGAAATAATTTCTTTGGTGGTGGTTCATAATTAAATAGTCTGTTATTAATGGGCTTGATACTGACGTAACCTTGTAAGTTTTGGTATATATTTTGTGGCATGGGTAGTGAGTGCATTTTGTAAGTGCTATATTTGTCATTTTTGATTAAAAGAAACGTAATTGTGACTGCTTATCGTCTGTCATTCATTATGGCTATTGTACGAGAAAAGCTATGTAATTTAGCAATGGTAATTCGTGTTTTGTCTATTGGTAGAGAATATTTGTTACTAAATAAATAAATTCCTTTTACTATTTGATTCAATTATTTGGATAAGAGTAAAAGTGGGTAAAGATGACCTTTGGCAGTAGTTTCGATTGCGTTAATTAACGTTTTATAAGACTGTAATGTATAATATAAGAATTCTTGGAACTGTATAACCCACACGATAATTGATTGTGAGATTGTATCAATTTTTTCTTGTTCTGATAAATATAAGGTTCTATTGGTTTTTCATCGTATCTATTGTGTGAGTTCAATTATTTATTTTTGTTTATTTCATTTCAAGCATTTCTAGGTTTGATCAAACGATGTGAGCTTGGTTTGCAACAAGAACAGAAATGTTTTCTGTTTTTAGATAAATATTGTTTAATTCAGAGGCAACTTCTTCCTTATCTGTTGCGTCCATTGTTCTAAAAATTTTCTTAGACATCCATCCTATGAGTTCGAGAGGAGCGCCCCTTTTTTGTATACTACGAGACTCGGATATTAATGAGTCAAAGACTTTAATGGTTAGTGAGAAAATTTTTTTTAGCTCTAACTGTAATAAGTTAATGTTCCTAAGTAATTGTTTTAAGTGTGACAGAGGTATTATTTTTTTGCATTGGTTCGTATGTAGCTGTTGACGGCAGCGATTTGACAAATCATACATTTGGGAACCTAGTTCTTCATTGTAGTTAGTGAAATTTTTACAATCCAAAAGTACGGTTATTGTCCATTGTGTACGGATGAGACAAACTTTATTCTGATACTTATAATATATTCCTGGATTCTTAGATATTTCTTAATTTTCATAGAAGCTTCTCGAGGGAAGGTGGCCCATTAAATATACTAAGACTTCGTTTGTTGTGATAACTCCCATTATTAGTAGTTTAAGAATCATCTTGTTTAGTTGTTAAGATTCCTGAAACAGGAATGAAGTCTCATTCGTAACAGCGCTTCACTTTATGCAAATGTTTGGTAATTGCTTTTTCATTTTCTGATTTAAATTTTATGTTGTTATTATTTTTATTTATATTGGTAATTTCAAAAATTCTGTTGTAATGTTTATCTAATTTTCTTCTCCGAGGTTCTTTTATTGCATAAACTTTTATACCAACTTCTAAATTCTGAGGTCTAGCGTGCTTATCATAATTTTGTTTACTTTTAAGTATATATTTAATGAGTTTATCGTAGGCTTTATGCATATCTCTTAAACAACAGATCAAACCAATAAGATAATTATTATAAGACTGCATTCGACTTTCGGTTGGATATGGATTTGGTCGATGTGCTTTTCTGCCGTATACTAATTGATATGGTATAAATCCGGTAGCTGGATGCAGTGATGTATTGTATTCATGTATAGCAAAAGGTAAAATGTTGTTCCAGTCTTTTCTTAAAAAGCTTGCAAGCATGGCATGACTACTTGCTAAAGAACCGTTAGATTGGGGATAGTAAGATGTAGTGGGCTTCAGGTTAAAACCGAAAAGTTTAGCTAAATTTGTTAATAAATTAGTTCGAAAACTCTTTCCATTATTGCTAAGTACTATATTTGGCACTCTATACAACGCTATGAAGTGTCTTGCCAGAGCGTCTGCGACTGTGATAGCTCGAATGTCGGGTAAAGCTACTGCTATACAGTTGTTTGAAAATAAACATTGTATAGTTAATATATGTTTATTACCAGATGTTGTTGTTGCTAATGGTCCTACAGTATTGATGGCTATTTTTGAGGAAACTTTAGCTGGAGTATCAGTTATTATCATAGGTTTTTTTGTTTTCATCCGTGTTACTCTTTGTTCTTGGCAAATTTTGCATTTTCGTACAAAATTTTCAATATATTTTCTCATACCTTCCTGGTGATACAATTCTCGTATTCTTTTATAAGTTTTATTCATGCCTTTGTGTCCGCTGAAGGGACTGTTGTGGCATTCTATTAATTTTTGTTGTCTCATTTTGTTCAATAAATAATCACATTCACCGAAACATACAGTAATTTTAATGTTTACATGACTGAGTTCTTCATAAATTGCTTTGGGCAATATTTCTCTGGGCAAATTATTGGTTATTTCACCCGTTCTGTGTATTTTTAATGTTTCTATATTTTTATTTTCTATTGCTTTGGCTAAATTTGCTAAGCATGAGTAAAGATCTTGAAGCATTATTTCATTTTTTTCTCTTTCCATGATAACCAAACAGAATACTAGTTTATTTTTTATTGGTGGTTGTTATCACGTCACCTACTTGTGGTTGTGTTTTATTCAATTCGGATTTTAAAATATAATTTAAATCTAATAATAATGTATTGTTTGTAGAATTAAGCGTCAAGTTGGCCGAAATAAACGTTGCAATGTTGTCCTTTGAATATGTTAAACATTCTCGTGTGCTTAATATTTCGAGGTGATCCAGTTCTGTTCTTATCATAAGTCTAATTATAGTGCTTTCCTTACGAGTGACTTAGTCATCGCGTTCGGCATTACATTGCTGCTCTAACATTTTAAATGCAGCTGTAGGACGAGAAGACGGTGTCAAGTTACTCTGTTTCGGGGCATAATGCTGTTTTATGAATGTGTCTCGCTGTACTTAAATGAGAAGGTGTATTGGATATACTACCATGTGTTTTTTCTTCCTCTCTAGCTTCTTCGCTATCTTATTATTAAATGGTAGGAACATTAGGCTCATTCCATACCGTATTGACGTCATCTCCTAATACCGTAGATGCAGCTTTGGAACGTCTTATAGGTGGTTCTTATTGGAAAGCTTCTTTCTTTCATAAAATTTTCAGTGTCATCGATATAGTCTAGTGAATTACTAGAAAAAGTTTTTCAATTCCATTAATTTGTTTCGGTTGACTCTGGTTCGTTGTTTCTTGTTGTTCCTGGCGGTATGTAATAATCCCAATATAAAAATGGGTCAGCAAAATTTGTACTTTGCAAACTATTATTTAAAGGATATTTTTTATCATTACTTTTATTCAAACTGCTTTCCAAAGCATCTTCATGCGTTGATCTGCAAGCGGTGGATTTCAGCTTTGAATTTTGCTTTATTTTAGCAACCATTTCATCTTCTGATGTACTTGATGAGTCAGTGTCAATCTTATATCCCACTGATTTTAGAGGTGCAGTTTGAATTTTTATATTTGTACAAGTAGTAGAAGTTGACGGATGTGCTAAAGGGTTAAATATTTCTTCCAAGTCACTGGCTCCAGTAATAGCTTCTTGTTGTGACTCATTATCTTTTGTGATTGAAATGGATAATGAATTTGGTTTAGTGCTCAAGAGACTGGGAAGTAAAGATTTAAGATTTATCTCTTTGGGCTATCGGTGCTTGCTGGTTCTCTTCATCTTCCGATGTATCTAGAA